>NC_056742.1:314004747-314140951 GCF_019279795.1 Protopterus annectens | reverse complement strand
ATATTATTACAAGTCCAGCTGATTACTAAATAATTTTAGGTGATTTCAGTATTGACTGGCAATCCTGTTTTGGCAACCATCCAACCCATCATCTAAACCTTCATGGCTTCACCCAACTAGTCCAGTCGCCAACCAAGATAAATAAAAACTCCAACAAGCACACTACCCTGGACTGGATACTAGTCAGTAACAGCCCCCAGTCATATATAGCAGGCTGCTTATCAGATAGCCTCAGTGATCACTCCCCAACATTCCTACTCAGAAAACACCTATACCAAGCTAAACCTGTCATCTACCATCAAATACATAAAAAACTAAACTTTAACCCACTCACATTCATCTCATCCCTCAAAGAATATAACTGACATCCTCTAAAGTACCTCAGTCTTGATGACGCAGTTGAATTTTTTAATACTACCTTCCTGAGCATTCTTAATTACCACACACCATAAGACTTTCCAGAACGAAAGCACAACCCTCCCCATGGCTACAGAAAACCACTAAGTCAGAAATGAAAAACAGGGATAAAGCCTGGCAGCACTGGCGCAAAACCAAAACCGCCTCAACTAGACAGAAATTCCTAGAACTACGCAATAGAGTCAAAAAGCTAATAAAGCAGGACAAATTCCAATATTACCAGTCTGCCCTAGACTCCTCCCAACACAACCCCAAACAATTCTGGTCCTCCATAAACTCCATCCTCCACCCAGGTAAAGTCAGTACCCCTCCTCCTAACATCCCTCACTCCTCCAAAACTATTGCTCCCCTCCAACCCAGATCTTCAGCTAGTAATCTCTCCACTGTCTTCTCTTTTTCTCCTGTTCCTACCTCCAACATAAAAAAAACTCTTAACTAAACTTAAGCCCACCAAATTAGCAGCAGACAACCTCCCAAGTGAATACCTACAGATCACAGCTGATGCTCTAGCCTACCCAGTATCCATCTTGATTAACCAATCTCTGTCAGAAAGTTATATTCCCATACTATGGAAAGTATCACATATAATTCCCCTCCACAAAGGCGGCCCCTCCACAGAACTAACCAATTACCGCCCCATAGCTATTCTCTCTCCACTCTCCAAAATACTAGAGAGATGCATTCACTCTCAGGTCTCATACTACCTCCTTACTAACAGCCTCCTTTCCAATACTCAGCATGGTTTCCAACCAAACCATAGCACCACCACTGCCTTACTCTCCTTTACTAACACTATCCTTCAGCATAAAAACAATGGCTATCTCTCCTCTGCTACTTTCCTAGACCTATCTAAAGCATTTGACATGGTCCCACATAAACAACTCACCTCTGTCCTCAATAACCTATCCTTCTCTCAGTCAGTCACTAACTGGTTTCAGAGTTACCTGTCTGACCGCCAACAATCCGTTGTATGGCAGAATGACATATCTCCCCAACTACCTGTCTCTATAGGGTTCCCCAAAGATCCATCCTTGGACCCCTACTCATCTATTTTCACCAATAATCTAGCCTCTGCCACCAAACAAGGCACACTAATACAATATGCAGATGACTCAACCATCATATGCTCAGCCCAGTCCCTACCCAAACTATAATGTCACACAGGAAGTATTTTCCTCTGTTGAAACTTGGTTATCTGATGCCCAATTAATACTCAATCCAAACAAAACTAAACTACTCATCTTCCAACCCGCCAAACATACTCAAAACAACTCTCACTTTAACATCACAGCAAAAGACAACACCACTATACACCCAACAGAACACACCAAATTGCTAGGAGTGGAAATAGACAATAAACTACAATTTGACATTCACATATCCATGACCATAAAAAAAGTCCACAAAAAACTAGGAGAGTTATACAGAAATAAGCAACTTCTCACCAAAGCAGCAAAGATTTCAGTAGCAAATTCCCACCTTATCTCCACCCTACTTTATGCCTCTCCAATATATACCAACCTAAGGCAATGTGATCTAAACAAGCTAGAGACCTGCTACAACAAAATCGCCAAATTCACCATGGGGCATCCTACCGTAGTCACAACTGTCTCTCACTTGCTGAACTGGGCTGGCTTGAACTCCCTCACATCCTTCAATGGTATCAACTCACACTCGTCCACAAACTAGTAAACCATCCACTAAATGTCCCATCCCTCCAGAATCTACTCCAACCCTATCACACCACCAGACCACTAAGATCCAGCAACAAAAATCATTTACAGGTCACTAAAGCCAATAACTCTGCTGGAGAAGCACTATTCTCTTGCCCCATAGCCAAATTATGGAACTCCCTCCCACTCATAATTACCTCTGTACCATCATGCACCCACTTCAAAACTTTACTAAAAGCGCACCTAAAAACATGCTGGCTATGTCCTTGCAACTCCCCCTCTAATATCACCCACCCAATCCACCCACTACCTTTCTTTCCACCCCACCAACTACCTTGATTATAGCAAGCTCAGATGCTCATAAAGCTAACTACTTATTATACAGCAGGAACTTCTTATTGTAACAATTGTTAATGCCTGTTATGTACTTCGCAGATGATAACGATTCTAGTTGTCTACTGATGTACTATGTTCTTCATCTGTAACTATGTTTGTAATTGGTAATTGCTATGTTGATCAAATTGTTAATTGCTATGTAAATCCAATGTAACTACTGTCTGTATATTTTAACTGTGGAGTTTTTCTCTCCGGGCCTTTGCTGAAAATGGACCTATGTCCAGTCGGACACTCCCGGTCAACAAATGTAAATAAATAAATAAATAATACACCCTCTACATTGTTGCCATATTTGAAGCTGCCTGTAATGGCTGTCTATTGGGTATTTTAATCTCTGTGGTACTTCTAGTACTACTGTTAGAAAACCAGGGCTGCACCCTATTGGCCCTTTCTCTATTGCATTGATGGAATACTCGTTGTATAGTGTTTCCTTTATACCCTCTTTTATTAAATGTATCCATTAGTTTGAATGATTTCATTTTAAAACATTCGCCAGCAGTGTACAGTCTTGATGTTCTATAAAACTGGCCTTTTACAATGTTGTCAAAGAGATGTCTGAGGTGTATGCTATCATGGGCCAGAAGGCTATTCCTCCAGCACTCCCTTCTATATAAAGTGGTCACTATTTTTCTTTTGCTGTTTCTGAACAGGTGAACATCTAGGAAATGCATGCATACATCAGAGCTCACTACACTGAATCTTAGAAAATCAGTTGTAGTCTCCAGATAGGCAATAAAATCATACAGCTCTTTTGGAGTACCCCCTCATAATAAAAACACACCATCAGCAAAACGGGGATAGTATTTCAAACATTCCTTCCATCTAAGTGTCGTATTAAATATGACTTGGTCCTCCCAAAATGCTAACACTAGGTTTGCATAAGAGTTTGCACAGGGCTACGCCCCTGTTCTGACTATATAAGCCATTGTTAAACATAAAAATGTTATTACTCAGAACACAATCTAAAAATAAGCAAACCCTATCAACATCAGTGGGTGTTAAAACCATACCTCATTTCAAGAACATTTCTACAGCTGTTAAACCATAGTCCTTCGGAATAATTGTAAACAAACTGTTTATGTCTAAAGTCACAATTAAGCAATTTGTACAATCAACATCAGAATCTGAATATTCATATAGAGACTGTAAAAAATGTGCTGTATCTCTCAGCACTCTTGGCACATCATTTAAACACATCCTTAACCTTGACTCAACCCATATTGAGGCATTTTCTGTGACCCAACCCCTGCCTGATACAATCGGGCGTAGAGGTGGGTTTACAAAAGCTTTGTTTATTTTGGAAGGGCTTTTGAATAAAGGAATAACTGGATATTCAATCCATATGAATTTAAAACTATCCTTTGTGATTTGGTTGCTTTGTTTGAAGTTAAACATGCCACGCTTGACTTTGTTCATTACCATCCTAACTTCTATAGGAGAAAGTCCCTATTATCATCTATTATCATAACTTAACTCATGTCATCCCTGCAGTCGAGTGACGTTTAAAGACATGCAGGTAGGTGCGTGCTTGAATGGGTGTGCCTTCTTTGAAGGTTGGACGTCGGGCTGGCAACTCAGTACCGTAAAAATCCACTGCCAATCATTAGCGGACCGGAGTTCTGCTGTGGCGACCCCTTACCGGGAAAAGCCGAAAAACGTTATCATAACTTAACTCTGGGCGAAAGACAGGCATTAAGATCATTAATGGGTAATAATAACATTACAATAAAACCTGCTGACAAAGGGGGAGCAGTGGTAGTAATGAATAATGAATATTACAACAATAAGGTGCGTGAGGTATTGTGTTTTAACCAGTGAAACAGAGGTGCTCTACAGGATTTGGTTGCACATTTTGCCTTAATGAATCAGAAAGTTATATTTCTGTTTGTGCTTGTTACTGCTTCTGACAACTTGCTTCCCTGTTTTTTCTTGATCATTCTATAATAGTGTTCTACGAGAGCTGCCTGTATGGTCTATCATAATTTGGGCTTGTATTAAAAATGTGGCAGTATTGGAATTATTATACTTAAAAGGACATATGAGAGTCTGAATAAAAATTAAATTGCTTTACATTGCTTTTACCAGTGCTAATCAACATACTACAATTACTTCATCCTTCACATATCATCAGAATGAGAATTGCAAGTAAATAGGCAGCCCAAGTCACCAAGATAATTAATTAGTGCAGTTGATTTAATACAGCACTTTTAATGTAAATAAAATGACTTATAGGATCATAGGTAGGTACTAGGCTATTGGCCCTAGGGCCTATGCAAGCCCAGCCAAAAAGGTACCCTGGCTTTTGCCACCCAAGAAAATTATTTTCCTGTGCCACTGTCGAGCAGAGCCACAGAGATAATCCCCGGGGTGAATTTCCTATTTCCCATCCAATCATCAAGATTTTTCTTGAAGAGTGCTAATGAGGAGCTTTGTTTGATAAAGATAGGTAGATTATTCCAGAGTATGGGAAGTCTCTGGGACAGGAATCTATCCCTCTGGTATGTTCTGTTTATTGTGGTGACAAGGTTTAGGTCCCTAGAGCGTGTAGCTTGGAGGGATTGGGATTTCTTTAAGTTGAGTATGTCCAACAGCTCTGGGTTTGGCATAGCTTTGTATGTTAGGCAGAGATCACCTCTGAGTAGACGATATGCGACGGAGTAAAGCTGGAGTTTTTTGAGACGGTCTTTTAGGGCATCTGTTTGAGGCCGGTAATCCTCTTTGTGAGGTATTTCTGCGGCCTTTCCAGTTGCTGTAGATGTCTTGTGAGGTACATACCAAAAGGGGCATTGTACTCTATAATGGGTCTAATGAGTGATGAGTAGAGGGGAACAATGACCTCTTTTTTTCTGGATGAGAAACCTTTTGTGATGAGATGTGCCACGTAGAAGGATTTCCTGACTACTGTGGCGATGTGATTATCAAAGGAGAGACTACTGTCCACCTGTGTCCCAAGGTCTCTTATCACACTTTCGGTGTTAAGTATACTACCGCCTATGTTGTAGTTCATGGGTACAGAGTTTTTACCAAAGGGGATGACAATGCACTTTTTGGCATTGAGCTTGAGGCCATGGCTTTGACACCAGGCATCTGTCTCAGTGAGGCCCTTTTGAAGGATGTCCACATTGTTAGGAGTTTCGATTATGGTTCCTAGTTTGCAGTCATCTGCGAACTTCATTAGCCAAAGATCTTCTGTGTTAGCCTGTACTTCAGAGAAGTAGATACCAAACAGGAGAGGACCCAGGACTGAACCCTGTGGTACTCCACTTGTCACTGGTCTGAAGTCTGATTTGGAGTCTGCTACTTTCACAGGGTGGGTTCTGCCAGGGAGCCAGTTGGCAACCCATCTTGTGACATAGGGATTTTTACCTAGTTTAGTGAGTTTATCTATAATTCCAGAGTGGGGGATGGTGTTGAAAGCCTTGGCAAGCTCTAGATAGGCTGTGTGAACCACCTTACCCTTGTCTACGGCTTTGGTGACTGCTTCAAAGAAGTCTATCAGGTTTAGGAGACATGATCTGCCTTTTACAAACCCGAACTGGGTGGGGTCCAGAGTTTGGAGATTACCAATGTCTTTGTTTATAAGTTCCATGATGATATGTTCCATGGCCTTGCAAACTAGGCTTGTTAGGCTAATGGGGCGGTAGTTTCCGGGGTCCATGGTGGCTCCCTCCTTGTGGAGTGGGATAACTGTTGCTGTGCTCCATTCAGCAGGCACAAAGCCTGAGGTGAGGCTATGATTGAACATGGTACTTAGGTGGGGTGCCAGTTTGTTCTGTAGTTCATGTAGAATGCAGCCTGGGATGTTGTCTGGTCCCATGGATGCTGTGTTCTTGGCTTTGGAGAGTGTGGTTTTTACCTGTGCAGCCATGATTACAGGAACTTTGCATTCTTCCGGTATAGAGATGGGCTCTTTAGGGGGTGAGAGGGGGGTAAAGTTAGCACTGAACCTATCTGCCAGGATGTTGGCAATATCATTTGGGTCTGTATATTTAGTGCCATTGTGCTGTAACTCAGAGCAGATCTGAGTGTTGCCATTGAGATTCTTGACATAGCTATAGAATGCTTTGTGGTTGTCTTTACACTCAGTGGTGATTTTGTTTTCGTAACTAGCTTTGGAGGATTTTATTAGGGATCGCAGCTTCTTACTGAGGCTTATCAGGGAGCTCCTCCACTCGTGGGATTTTACTCTGTTTTGCAACAGTTTCTTCCTTCTGTTGTACAGTTTGTTTATGGCAGGGGACCACCAGATTGGCTTCCTTTTTTGGAGGATAGCTTCTTGGTACTGTTTGGGATAGCATGATCCATGCACTCATGTAAGTGCTTATAAAGTGCAATTGTGTAGGATTCAGTAGTCGTACCTGTATTGTCCATCTGCATGGGTGTCATGAAGTTCACCACTTCTGTTTTAAGAAGCATGACGTTGGCTTTGGAGAAATTTTTTTTACCATGGTTTCCTTACTGGGGGGTGGGGGCAGGATGTAGATATCTAGGGTTATTAGCTTATGGTCGGATCGGACCAATGAGGTGTTGACTTCAGGTGTGGAACACCGGTCACTCATGTTAGTAATGACTAGATCTAGGATAATGATGCCCCCGGTGGGGGTGTGGATAAGTTGATCCAGGGCATTGGAGTTTATGAATTCCAGAAAGTGTTAAGCGAAGGAGTTGGTACATGAGTAGTTTTCCCAGTTAATGGTGGGATAGTTGAAATCGCCCATTATTAGGGTGTTTGGTTGAACTCTAATGTTTTCCAGTACATCAAGAAAAGAGGAGTGGGAATCCTGGGGCATGGTCAGTGATCTGTAGCAAGCTACAATTTGGATGGCAGTTTTGCCCAGAGTTAGTTGCACTTGGATAACCTCGGCTGCATTGTGCTGAGCAACTAGCCTGGAGGTGTAGATATCCTTAATGAATATGGACACACCTCTGCCTTTGGTGTTCCAGTCCAGCTTACATGGCCGAAAAGTGTGTTATGAGTTATAGCCTGGTAGTGCAGGGGTGCTCTCTGGAGCCTTGAACCAGGTCTCAGTCACTGTACAGATATCGATGTTCTCCATTTTAAGGAGTGCCTCGAGTGAGTGCATTTTGAGATTTAGACTTCTAGCATTGAGTAGCTTCACCCTCATTTTTTGGGAGGTGCGCTGTCAGAAACACTAATAATCACTCAGTAAAAATATAACTTCTTGATGCATTATAGACAAACATGTAAAAACCTCCTGCAGATCAGTTCTGTGGAACAGCTGAGCAGCAGAATGGGGAAGGAAGCTGCAGAAAGTATTAAAAATGAAACTAAGAATGCAAACAAAGCTCTTTTTAGTTGTCACCAGGATAGTTATTACAGTGACTGTAATACAGAGCTACTAAAATGGCAAGTACATTTAAACAACAGGAAAAGGAAGCAAGCTCTCAGAAACATTAAAAAACACACATTGCAGCTGTATCTGTTTGACTCCTTTAGCCAAAATATATAAGCTGTATGTATACAACAAATCTGTAGTGCAGTCAACCATCATAATGGGAAAACAAGCTGTCAGGAGTGCTAACATCAAGCAAGTAAGCAACCCTTATTAACAGCCACTAGCATAATTTGTGTAGTATATTTAATACAACACTACTAATGTAACTTGCATGATCAAGCATTAAGATCTGCATTAAAAATTGCTTTAGATTGCTTTTGTCAGCTCTAATCAATGAAGAATAATTACTGCATTTTCCATATGCTGGGTAGCCATCTTTGGGACCGAGAAACAAGCTAATAAACTATCACTGTTAACAGCTACCCAGGCATTTAATACAGACATACAGATGTACTGTTAAATTCCTGTTCTTCTATGCATTATTACAGGTAATATCAATTAATGGGGTACTAATCTGTTGATGTCTCTAATTCCACATTTCAAACAGCAAAAATACATGCCACCATTTGCAAAAAAAGACGAAAAGTGACAGCAGTGATTTTTAAATGCCTTTTAAACAAACTATAGCTTTTGTACTTAAAACTTTTAGGTTCAACAAATGTGCACTGTAGAAATGTGCATTTGTTAACAAAGTTAACTCATTATGCACAAGTGGCTCTTTTCAGGCAACCTAAGAGCATTGCTTGTTTAATTAACTTGCTTAGATTCTTACAGAGGGCAAAAGGGCATTCACAGAATCAAACACAGGCATACCAAATGAAAGTCTTTATCATGACATCACCGTAACATTCCATGTTAAACTACCATGGTCACTGAGAAGGATCTCAAAATAGTTTGACAAAATTACACACATATAATCACACATGCACAAATGCACATGCACTCACACATGCTTTTACATGTGCCATCCCTCATTCAGGTACTGCAAATCTCAGTTAATTTCAATGTCCCTTTGTTTTCCTCTTCTTTCTTTGCACACCTGTTCTTACTCTGCTTGTTCACTACAATGCATTGTGATCAGATCACTATCCACATTCCAGAAATATCACTTACTTATTTTTTATCAGACACTGAGATAATTAGCACATTATATCCGGTACAGCACTACTAATGTAACGAGTGCAACCAGGCCTGACAATCTGCATTTAATAATAAAAATAAAATTGATTTACATTGCTTTTACCAGTGCTAATCAGCAGTGTACAATGACTGTATCCTCTACAAGCTGAAATACTTCTTTGGGACGTGGAAAGTAAGCAAATAAGCTGTCCTTGTTAGCAGCCACCTATATAATTAATTAGTTCAATACATTTAATAAAGTACTACTAATATGCTGTTTTGCTTATACCACATATATTTAATAGTATCCCATTGTTCCCCATTTCATTGCAGCTAACAGCAGTCATAACAGGCTTTACAGTGGCCAGTAAATTATACTAGGACATTTGGTGCTGATGGTTCTGATTCCATATTTATTCGAAGCACACTGTCGTTTGAAAAAGAAAACAGTGACAGAAGTGTTTTCTGAAAGCTTCTTTCACATTCTGTATAGCAGAATTTTTTTATTTGTTAGCCAAATAAACCCAATACACTCATGTGTCTCTTTACAGTGGTAGTCTGAAAGCACTCTGTGTAATCAACTTGGTCAGAGATATACAGTAGGCAGATGGAGATTCAGGGAATCAAACCCAGGCCTGTTCGGTGGTAAACTGACACAAGCACTGAGAAAGACCAAAGAAAAGTTTGACAAAATTACCCATACAGTCATCTCTACTGTTTTACACATCCCGTCTTCCCTCTCTTGACGTATTACATCTAGTCATCTGTCCATTGAACTTAAGGTCCATTTACTCAAATCACTATGTGCATTCCAAAACTTTCCATTTATTTGTTAATTGCTTATTTCATTAAACACATCATTATGCATTCACCAAGGTAGTACTGATAGCAAATGTTACAACAGCAGCACAACCTGTCCTCCACCAATGTGCTGAGCTGTGCAGCAATGTCGTTTAGCCATTTATAGTCATCTTCCTTCCCAGAAGGACACCGTGTCACTTTCTGAGAATTTGCAATACTGTGAAAACTATGAATCAGTCCACTGAGTAGTTTAAGCAACTAATAAGTAGCCCTCTTATCACCTGTGCTTCTGTGTATTACGCACCATATACAGGAAGTAACATCACCCCCCCAAAGACACACACATGCATGTGCACTCACACACACACACACACACACACACACACACACACACACACACACACACACACACACACACACACACACACACACACACACACACATGCTCAGTTACACTCACAATAGCCATTCACACACAGACTCACACACTGTCTCAGTACTCTCATACTTACAGTGACATAAACAAACACAAGCATACATTCCCATTCACACATCATGTTTTAACCTACACTGACTGTGCAGGGTGAAGTCGCTCTGCCTTACCCAGCTCAGATTTCCATCACTAAAATGCATAGGTGCACACAGCAAGATTGTCGCATGCACTTCAGCATTTGGATCCCTGCCTTTCCCAGCCCTTGTACAGTCTATAAATCTTGTACTACACAAGTCTTCTAAAAGGAAACATGCTAGGAAGCTCACTTACATAGACCTTGTCCATGGGCAACTGCATGTAGTGCTGACTCTTCCTAAAACCCCACAGAGGTGCTTACAAGCTTTGTGAAGGGAGGTCTGTGAATTTTAACAAACTTTGAAACTATGCAAGACGAAATGCACTCTTTTGTATACTTTGTAAGCTAAATGTGACTACCACACTAAATTTAATTTAATTTTTCACCAAAACTGCAACTCTTTATACCACAAAAAGCATCCTCTGTAATTATACGGCAACATACCATTACCATTGTCCTGTAATACAGTATTTGGCATTTTCTCTCTCTCTCATGCTTTTTCCATAAAGAAAGCACGAACTGGTAATCATGGATTATTTATATTTCAATGCACTTGTAATGATAACATTCCTTAAACAGACTGTGCCAAAGACTTCTGTCAGAGCCAAGGAGTTAAGAAAAGTATCTGAAGAATGACTACAGTTCTTCCTGAAATAAAATGTAAACTTAAAAGCATGACCCTATACTTTCCACAAACAAGAATTTGAAAGCAAGCCTGTGACTACTAGCCATATTTACTAACATTTTTACATGTAAGGTAAGCCTGATAATTACAGAAACAATAATTTATTCCTTTGTTTTAGATATTATTTAGCTAAGTTTTAATTTTAGGGGACAGCTGAAGATCATTCCTGAGAATAATGTCAGAGCACTGTTTATAATTTTTGTTTTGCTTTGGCTTGTGGAATATAGCTTTAGATGAAGGACAGACTTATTTATGCAGTATGGTTTAGGACAAGAGTGATCAAATGTTTTAAAGAGGTAAGGACATTGTCACATGATATATTTTAGCCAATTACATTTCTTAATTTCGGGAGTCCATTTTATAACCTGGCCCTTCTTTCAAGAGGTTTCTTAATATATTATAAAGCATTACTGATCATTCTCTCGTTCTCTATTTTTAAACATTAATTCTTAGTGGTAAGGATTCCCAGGTTTCTTTTATTTAATGTCTTAAGCTTGGCAGTAATATATGCATTCATTGTTCAGGTTCTTCTTTTTCCACTTTCTTTTCATGTTTTCTTTAATACATATTTTATTTATCCCAGGATCATATCTGTGTATTTAACAAGTTTGTCTATGTTCTTTGCCTATTATGCAGTCTTACTATTTTTTTGTGTCTTGTGTGCAACCTTTTGTATTTGATCTACCATATTTAACCTATTGTAAGTTAAAAAAATGACTCCCTATTGAAATGTCAAATGTCAAAAAGATGAGATAAAAAGAAAATATGGGAGAAGAGTGAATCTCAAAAATCACTCCTCTCCTTAAAATTTCTTTTTGCAGCTTCCATGTGGGGAGTAAACCCCCCTGCACCCCCCATATATACCAACTCTGAGACTGCCATACCTTGGATAAAAGTGAATATTCCAAGAAATGACATGTCGGACTTAGTATATGTAAATCCGATCTTTCGACCATTCAGTCTCACTGTAGCGGGTCCCAACATTTCAGATGGTTATCTTAAAGGATGTATGCCAAAAAAAGCCCTTAACAAATGGATTTTTATTTATATGCAGGAAATATTGCAGTCTCAACCCTTAACTGTCCTTTGCTTTCAAACAAGTACTACTCCCAAAAACACACTGGTGGCTGCTTCTTTGTGATTGTAAAAGAAATAATAGCCACATTAATATATGTTAGCAATAATCATTCATCGCCACACCTCCACATTAGTCACTATAAGTATATTAAAAATATATATGAATGGACCACTGCTGTTCTTAGTGTGAACTGTAACCACTACCTACAGATATAAAATATGTGGTGTCTTACCACTTGTTGCTGTTCAGTAACATACTTTTACAGACAGACTGTGAAAAAATGGTAACTTGTATTTTCATTGCTTCTTTTAATGCAGAGATACTGGTAATTGAAAGAAATGTAAATACGTTCAATGAGTTTTACAGCTTTAGCACTAATTTTAGTGGGTCAATATTAGATAATCGAACTTTCAAAAGTTCGACCGTCATATGGTCAACACCATATGATCGAATTTTTAAAAGTTCGAACATCTAATAAAAAAAAAATGAACTACACAAATAACCTACCTGAACGTTTTAAGTAGGGAGGCAAGTCCCCCCTGCACTCACCATGTGGGGACTACGCCCCCCACCTCCCACTGTTTAAATATACCAACTCCGAGATCGCACTACAATGCAGAAAAGGGAAATCTGCCCATTCCATGCTGTATGGAGATCTTGTTTTTCTGCATTTATTCTGTTATTGCACTTGAAATCTCATTTTGTTACTTTTAAAATCTGTAATTGTTGCAAATTGTTTCTGTAGGCTGTGATAGCCAATTTATAGCATTTAAAAGTGTCTACTGTATCTGTTTCTCCTTGTTTCTGAAAAAAAAAAATATATCTCTTGTTTTCCCGCCTTACTGAGCTAGAGTAGTCCAGTTTCAGAGTTGCTGATCCCTGGACTTTGTTTGTAGTTCCTGTTACTGATTCTTTGCCTAATTTGGAAGAGAGGAAGTTCCCTTGCTTACCAATGGGAGTGGGAAGCATTGAGCTGCCTGTTGGTCCAGTTTTGTGAGGTTTCAGCCAGTAACTTGTAGTCTATTGGTCGTTTTGGGCCAGTTCCTAGCTTTTTTCAGCCCCCTGATATAAAACACGCTAAACGCGCGTTAGCGCGATTTAGCGCGGAATAGCGCGGAGTTGCCACTGTTGCACACAAGAGCAGCGGCGGTTAAACAAGGTTAAACTATTCGGGCCATCTAAATTCCACTCTTCAAATTTTCCCTTAAAACTACCTTCCTTGAGCTGTACTGCTGATCAAACCAGCGTATCCTATAACTGAAAAGTTCATCTCTACTTGATTCGCAAGTAGACTATTCTCTAGTCTAAAGCCTAGCACTTACTCCTACAGTACTTGCACCTTGATAAAGCACTCTAATTATAGATAGTACCCCACCAGCCTAAAACCCACATCCCCCGGAGTCCTTTGAAAGTCTCTTTATCTATTACTTCTGGTATGTCGAGGGATCAGTTGCTAGTGTCCTCTCCTGCTCAACTGGTGAACCTGGGAATATTGAGGCAATGTTACAATTGCCTCATGTACACAGGCAATCCTCTCCTTCTCCCACAAAACACAAATACATGCGAGAGATGCAACTATACGGCCAAACTGGAGGCTGAGCTCTCTCAACATAGGACTGGCAAGACCAGACAGGAGGAGAAGGTAACCACACACAATACATACCCAGTCACACATAGTACCATCACAACTTCAAATCATACACATAATCACACAAAGACATACTCGGAGGCTCTGATCAAAAATCTACCAAAACAGCAGAAGCCACCAAAGCAGACACCCAAACACATGCAACACATAGACCACACAGTCAGAGTGTCAAACAGTCACAGCCCTTAAGGCCAAACACAATGCCAGACACACTTGTCATTGGTGACTCCATAGTCAGACACACTGATGTCCCGCTCACCAGACTGAGTAAGGAGAAGGTCACAGTAAGCTGCCTGTCGGGCGCTAGAATCCGCCACATAACGCAAGCACTCAGGTCTCTCAACAGCAGGTACAAGTACGACTCAGTCATTGTCCACGCTGGTGTCAACGACCTGAGACGTACCTCCTTGGACTACATGAAAAGGGACTTCGAAGAGCTCTCTGATTATGTAGCCCAGGCAGGTATGACCCTGACCTTGAGCAGTATCCTACCTTCACCTAGAATGATGCCACAATACAGTGATAAGATGATCAGCTTTAATAATTGGCTTAAATTCTGGTGTCATTCAAAGGGGATCCAATGTCTGTCTGCCTGGGATGACATGCTGGACAAGCTACGCTGCTCGCAGGGACGGCTTGCACCTGTCACCCTGGGCTTCCGGATATTGGCAAAGGCTCTTGCCACCCCCATAGTGCCTTTTTAGGCAAGGCTCAAATTCTAAACCTACCACCCTAGAACACCAAAAAGGAAAAAACTAAGGGTAATGCTGCTCAGTGCCAGAAGTCTCAATCTCAAGATGCACGCACTCGAGGCCCTTCTCAATATGGAGAACATCGATGTCTGTGCTGTGACAGAAACCTGGTTCAAGGCTCCTGAGAGCACCCCAGCACTAACAGGTTTCACCTCATATCATGCGTTCCGGCCCCAAAATCCGGACAACACCAAGAAAGGAGGGGGGGTGTCCATATTCATAAAGGACACCCACACCTCACGGTTGGTGGCAATGCACGATGCATCGGAGACCATCCAGGTGCAATTAACCATAGGCAAAACTGCTCTGCAATTTGTAGCATGTTACAGGCCACCCTCTCAAACTCAGGAACCTCATATGGCCTTCCTGAAAACATTGGAGGGATAAATGTATCTCCAAACACCATCATACTAGGTGACTTCAACTACCCTAATATAGACTGGGAACACTACTCAAGCCCAAACACTCTAACCCAAAGATTCCTGGAGTTCATAAACTCAAATGCCATGGAACAACTAGTCACCATCCCCACAAGAGGAGAAAACATACCTGATCTCATCATCACGAACATGGGATCAAAATGTTCAACACCGGAAGTATACCCCTCACTGGTGAGATCAGATCATAAACTAATCTCGCTGGAGGTCCTCATCCCGCCCCCACCTGAAACAAAAAAGACCACAGTGAAAAACTTCTCAAAAGCCGACCAGAGGTAAACATTACTCAAACCGCTGAATCACTTACAAATGCCTTCTACCAGCACCTACAGGACTGCATGGATCAGGCAATCCCAAACAAAACTAAGACTCTCTGTACCAAAGGCAAGCGTCCAGTCTGGTGGACCCCAGCCATAAACAAGCTCTACAACAAAAGGAGGAAGCTACTACAAGATAGAGCAAAATCCTTGAAAGGTAAGACACCTTTGATCAACATAAGTAAAAAACTAAGAGCCCTCATAAAATCATCCAAGGCAAATTTTGAGAGAAAAATCGCCAAGGACTCAAAAGACAATCATAAGACCTTCTTTAGCTATGTTAGAAACCTAGGAGGAAACTCCCAGATATGCTCAGAATTAGTTCAAAATGATGTGAAAATTACTGAACCTACACACATTCCAACATACTGGCTGACAGGTTCAGTGCAAACTTCCCTCCCCCACCAAAAGGAGAGATATCTATACCAGAGGATTGTAGCCCCCCAAACATCTCCAACGCCCAGGTGAGAACTGCTCTCACTAAGGCAAAAAACACAGCATCCATGGGACCGGATGGTGTCCCCGGCTGTGTGCTTCATGAACTCAACGAGGAATTAAACCCACAGTTAGGACAGCTGTTTAATCTTAGCCTCACCTCAGGATACGTACCCAAGGAGTGGTGCACGGCGACTGTGGTCTCACTTCATAAGTGCGGTGCCTCCACCGACCCTGGAAATTACCGCCCCATTAGCTTGACAAGCCTTATCTGCAAAGCCATGGAGAGGATCATAATGGAACTCATAAATAAAGACATAGGGAACTTGCAGACTTTGGAACAAACCCAGTTTGGCTTTGTTAAAGGCAGATCCTGCCTCTTAAACTTGGTTGACTTTTTCAAGACAGTCACCAAGGCCATTGATGAGGGAAAGGCAGTCCATACAGCCTACCTCGACCTGGCAAAGGCCTTCGACACAATACCCCACTCAGGTATCATCGAAAAACTCATCAGCTTGAATGTAAACCCATACATCACAAGATGGGTTGCAAACTGGCAAAGTGACAGAACCCACAGGGTCAGAGTTGCTGGAGCCATGTCAGACTCAAAGCCTGTCACAAGTGGTGTCTCACAGGGCTCAGTCCTGGGACCACTCTTGTTCGGCATCTACTTTTCTGAAGTACAAGCAAACACAGGAGGGTTATGGCTGACAAAGTTTGCAGATGACTGCAAACTGGGCCATAGTCGAAAACACATCTGACACAGATATCCTTCAGAAGGGCCTCACAGAAATGGATAACTGGTGCCAGAGCCATGGCCTAAAGTTAAACGCCAAGAAATGCATAGTCATACCCTTCGGGAAAAACAAGGTTATCCCTAGCTACCATATAGGTGGCAATCCACTGAGCACAGAAGAAGTCATCAGGGATCTGGGGACCCAGGTTGACAGTAGCCTTTCGTTTGACACTCATGTTGCTAGAGTAGTTAGGAAAACCTTCTATATTGCCCACCTGATCATGAAGGGATTCACATCCAGATCAAGGGAGGTCATCGTCCCCTGTACTCATCTCTCATTAGACCTATGATTGGGTACAATGCCCGCTCGAATGTATCTGACCTGACACCTGCTGCAGCTTGAAAGGCCCCAAAAGTTCCTCACCAAAAGGATAAAGGGTCTCAAAAATATGTCTTATGCTGCCCGACTGAAAGAACTCCAGCTCTATTCAGTCTCATACCGCTTGCTCAGAGGTGACCTGTGCCTGACATATAAGGCCATGTCAAACCCAGATTTGATGAATATGCTTCACCTCAAAAATCTAGATCCCTCAGAACCACAAGGGCGGGAGACTTAAACCTTGACACAGTTATAAATAGAACATGCTGGAGGGACAGATTCATCACCCAGAGACTCCCTATGCTGTGGAACAAAATCCCGGTACATGTGAGGCAGAGCACCTCGCTGGCCTTGTTCAAGAGGAATCTTGACCAATGGATGGGAGATCGCAGATATACCCCAGGGATTACTTCAGTGTCACTGCTTGACAGAGGCACAGCAAAATAATAGGCATAGTTTTATTCAAACTAAAGGGGTGGCGAAAGCCACATAACTATGGGCTAGGCTTATAAATGCCCTTGGGCAGATAGCCTAGTATGAACCTGTGAACCTATGAACCTAACTTTCAAAAATTCGATCGATGTTTCTTTTGAAAGTTTGATTATCTAATATAGACTCAGTTTTAGCACATCATCTACATGTGTGCATGCATTTTTATGGAGTTTTAGTCTAAAATTTCTCCTTTGGTTTTTGTACATGAAGTCAAATTATACACAAGTGTGCATATATATATATAATACTTTGTTATGCATCTCATGCTATGAAATTTATATAATGCCTGCTAAATCTACGGAAAACAAATAATTTATCATCTTTTTTATCTTTGCAACGTCTGGAGCATTTCTTAGTGGAATTTCATGAAAATTAGTTTTTCTAGCTAAACATTCACAGTTAACAAGTATAAACAGCTAGATAGCCAGTCAACAGTTAGCAAACATATTACAAAAGAAAACTCTACAGATACTTCCATCAAACATTTAACAGCATTCTACACTGCCTCTAGCCTGACAAACATTGACCTCTGAAAGGCTATTTCATGTTAGGTTTACATGTACATAATAAATACAAATAGAAGAAGTGTACTCCTTGGGATTCCATGCTCAAAAAAGTGTGGAGATCTCTTTCTCACACTGATAGCAGACTGCAGTAAGTCCATTATAGCTTTTCTTATCTACTGTCTCTCTTACTCCTGTGTCTAAGGGAGTCCACTTATCTGGAATTTCATGCCTCATTTTGCAAGTAGTGGTTTGAGAAAGATGACTTCCTTAAATCATTAACACCTAGTAGCTATGGACTGTTACACCTCCAGCAGTCTACATACATTCTTAAATTACTGAACATTGGCTGAAAAATCAAGTTATAAAACATAAGCCACCCAAATATAAATACATTATGAACAAACATGTCCAGCAAAAGTTTTTATTTGCAATAATAGAAGTCAGTGCATTCAGAGTCCTTACTTCAGTACTGTGACAAAGGGAAATACTGCCAGCCCAGCTATCTGGAATTTTGTAAATAATTCTATGTTATTTGTGAATATTGATGTGATTTATGCAGAAGTGTGTGTAAAGTACTGAGCTAAAATGTAACCACAGCATGCCCTATTGGAATAGAACAGGAATGTACCTGCACTATTGTGACTGTTTAGATGTTTATGTTTAATTGAAACTGGAATACAGGAGGTTAACTTGAAAAAAATCAGAGAAAATACTTGAAATTAAGTTGTTTCATAACCATGTAATAAAAGAGATGTTATCTCTCAGTTTCAGTGCAGTAGCAGACACGTTGTCTAGAGCTAGACGTTTTTTGGGTACTTATGTATTATCGCAACCAGATTTTCTTGGTAATACTGGTTGCTTCCCGATGTACAAATATAAACAGTAAAAATATATAACAGCTGTGATAATGTCAATTAGTGTGTTTTCCTTCATATTGAAGGTTGTTTTAGGCAGGGATATCATTGAAAATGTAGAAAATCATGTTTCTATATACGTATGCTGTTTGTGGGCAGTGTATTATTTTTCTTGTAATACAATGTGCTTCCCGAAGTTAAAATAGAAGCACAAGTGCTATGATAATGTGAGTTAGTGTGTTTCGGTTCACATTACAAATTGTTTTAAGCAGAGTTATCAGTGAAAATGAAGAAAGTAATGCTGCTGTGTCAATTACTGTGTTTTCATTCACATTGAAGGTTGTGTAATACATGTTCTTCAGAAACCCAAACCAAAACACTGCCATCAACCATTCCATTCCCAAACACCTGTTAACATCATCCACCATCAGTTCCACAAAGCTTTACATTTTGCAAGTTTTCTGATACATAAATAGTTTACTATTTAATAAATTAAGAGAGTTCATCAGAAAGCATTTCCAAGCGGTCTGTGTTTTTCTTGTCACCATTGCTTCTTCACAGTAAAAGTACTCCTTTCATCAGTAACAGACCAGCTCTGCCAATTGAAGTGTGCATCCGTCATGCACTCAAAACAGGAAAAAGACTTCCACGGTTGCTTCTATTCCACAATGTCAGCAAAACTAGTTTTTCAACAGTAAGCACAAAGAGTTTCCCTGCAGCTGTTTTCAAGCCAGCAAGCGTATTATTGCAACTGCGAAAATCTGGTTGTGATAATACGTAAGTACCGTTTTTTGTATTGTCTTGAAAGAGATGTAATTACTAGGTTTAAGATGTAAAACTGTTTTATTGTTTTATGACTTCCAGGATCTGCAAACATCTGTGAGATATGCAAAGGGGGTTTAGCTTGGGAAATGAAGTCAGGTGACAAAAAGTGATGTCATCCAAGCTAACCCAGAAGTAATATTTGATATTAATTTAAGAACACTCTCAGAGGGAGTCTGTGTATTTTGTCTTTGACCAAGCTAAACCCCCTTTGCATATCTCACAGAACATCCACTCATCACCACCTCTGCACTTGGCTTGCTGTAAGTACGTTTTTAGGGCAAAGTAATGCTTTTAGATTCAGATAGGAATATAGTAAAGTGTAGCTTAGATGTTTTCTTTATTTATCTAAGACTGTCCTGCAATGTTGTTTTAAATATTTCCTGTGATTTTGAACTCTGATATAACTGATTACTTACTGAGAATTGTCGTGTTCTTTTATTATTTATTATTAAATATATTTAAACCTTTCAATTATGGCTGGTCTGTTTAGAGATATTTAAGCTCTGAGAGTACTTGCTTATGCATTTGGTGACACTGTACAGGCCATTCCTAAATAGCCTTGCTCTTGGTCAGACTACCATTTGGATTAATAGTAACAGTACACAGTAAGATTGGACACCCTTTGCTAAGGGCCTTAAAGTAGCTGATAGGTAGTGGAAACTACCTTATAGTCTGGGCAGAAGGGGGCATAGCTAGTAAACCTGTGACAGCCTTTCCCAGGTGTGTGTTTGTATATAAAGCAAATCTCAAAGTGTGTGTGTGTGTGTGTGTGTGTGTGTGTGTGTGTGTGTGTGTGTGTGTGTGTGTGTGTGTGTGTGTGTGTGTGTCTGTGAGCTACTTGGCCACTCAGCTGAGATCTTGACCCTATAGCTGTGCCAGTAAGGAGTCTTATTGGGGATCTGGAGAAAAGAGGGAGAAATCAGCCCTAGACTGACTGTGATCTCTGTGAGCTCTTAAGGGAAACTGGACTTTACTGTGTGTGTACTTGTCATCCTCCCAGTGTGTACTTTCCCCACTGTTGCCAGTGGTGAGTATTGCGGCTCCTTGATTACTGGGCTAATGTTGGGGTAACACAATATATTATCATGCATTAAAATCCAAAATTATAGTTTTTTTTGAATTTTCACAAACAGCTTTTCATGTCTTAGAAAATATGCAATCTGCATATATATATATATATATATATATATATATATATATATATATATATATATATATATATATATATTTATAGTCAACAACACTTTTGTTTTCTTTTATATGATGGGAAATATTCCCTTCTGAGTATTTGTTTATTGAAATATTTAAAAAATATTTAAAAAGTATGCATATTTGCATAATTAACGATATAAATAACTCTCGTTATCTTTCAAACTGTACAACTTATATTACAAGTCTCTCAAAGTGTAGAACTTACACTATGAGTATAAGTGACAGATGTCTCTTTCACCTGGTGTTGTGCTATGATTTGTAAGCCGGTTGTTTTTGGCAATATTAATGTATATATGGAAATGCTGCATATCGTCATAATTATTAGCAAACATCCCGCAATGCCCCCAGTATAGTGCATTACATATGAGGGGTGATGCATTTTTCTGTCTCCCATTATAGCATTTCACATTATACCCCTCAGCAGCAATTATCCCAGTCAGCTATGAAAATGCAAATGTAAATTTGAAAATACAAATAATACTAGAAAGGTAGACAAACAGTGGTTAAGATTTATCACACTGCATCGTACATTTAGTGTCATTTTGTTTCTTATAGCCTGCTCTTTCATATGCTACCAGTCCTTAATTGGTAAGTGGCTAATTTAATGAGTCCAGTCCCAAAAATGTTACTGTGCCTTAAGGAGTAATTGGTGTTAAAAAGAAGCATACAAAAGGAACTATTGGTGTGAACGTTGTTATGCCTTGCACTCAGTAAATGATTCTGTTAATTATTTACCTAATATTACCTAATTTATTTACCTAATTACCTAATATTGACCTTGTCATCTTGTCAAGATATGCAGATAGTTGCTGCTGCAAATCCTCCCTAAAGCAAATGCTGACACCACACATCTTGTCATGTTTAATGCTTGCGACACTGAATGACAGAATGTGTTGTATCTTTAACAATATCTCTCAGAAATGCATTTGAAATGCACATTTTTTTTAAGTTGTTGTATTCATTCTTTGGTCCAGTTATCAGTTATGTCTCAGCAAAATGACAGACACGTCCATATAATGGTAAAAAGCATACAGGCTGTTGTAAAGAATTTAAATCTTCCAACAGAAGTAAGGTAAGTATGCAGAGAATTACTTCAAAAAATGAACACTGCAGGTGGTGAACATGTAAAACTATGTCAGGCCTTCATGGTTAATCTCACTATAAACAGAACACCAAAAAACTGTTAAGAAGGTGGTGGTGTTTAAACTTGCCTGTTTTAGTAGAGCAAGCCCAGGCTGGCCATAGATAATGCTTCATATGTTAGTAAGTGAATACAGAGATTTAGATATGCATTATGTGGAATCACCAGATCTCTAGGAAGAAGGTTAGAGCCAACAGACAAGAGGTAGTGTTCCCTCTCTACATACTTTTACCCAGAATCGTTCAAAACATTACTTGAATGCATACAGATTTAGATAGTAGTATTTATCTAGTATTATTATTCCAGCCTCTTAACACATTTCTGTGAGCTAACAACCCCCTGCTTTCTCTAAAGAAGATGATTTCCGAATCAATGAAATGGTCAAAACTTGATCTTCATTGTAGAAGAAATTGGTGTATTCCTTAAGTAAATAACAGTTGACATAATTGTAGACCAAAATGGTTGCACCTCTTAGACCAAGGCAGATGAAATAAAGAGAAATGTTGTGCCATCATAAAGTAGTCTCTGCTCAATATTTATTTTTTCACTTAACCTGATCAGTCCCTTCTGGCATGTGCATGTGATATGCAGAAACTCTATTTGCACAGTAAACACCAGATTACATGCCCACTGCTTAAGAACTGTGCGTGTCTGGCAGCATGAAAAGTTAATTGCAGATAACTCAGTTTACTGAGTAAATAAGATCTTAGTTAGCAGCCTGCATGAGTGATTCACTGTTTGAGTGTTTAATTCTTTTCTTGACTGACACTAGCCCACTGGACAGAAGGTGTTCCATTTTCAGGGGAAGTACAGGCTGCACACATCTGAAAGCTGAATCTATCATTTCCAATCACACTTGCTATCATAAGACACACTACTACCACTTTTTTTTTGTACAAGAAGCACAGATAATATCAATTCATATAAGAATACAGTGGCCATATATAAAGACATGCTAATGCTCAACATATAAATTATTCAGCTTGTTACTTCATTGTATAGTGTCTTTTCACCCGATACCTGTTATTGCTTGGCTAGATAACCAATGCTGTTTCCTTCATTTAATTAATTTATTTTCTGTGCAAATACATACTATCCAAATTCACTGAGCCATTGTCAGTCCTTTTAAGCAGTGTGTGTAATGTAGCAAAACAATCTAACCTGGAACTGCTGAACCAAGCAAGGGCTGTGAGAAGATAACACTAAGCTCTCCCTCTCATTGTGTCACTCATTTTAATTCAGGCAAAAATATAAATTGTTCATGTCAGTAGTAGTTGCTTAATAATTGCAGTTCAGCTGGGCTGCACCTCTGTAATACTATAGTTCATCCTAACTTTCACATTTTAATATTTCTTAATTTAATCCAGTGTTACATGGCTAGGTACTCAAATGTCAATTTTGCAGTCCATCTAGAACTGTGTTAAATATGTTTTCTGCTTTTTTTAATAATACTACATTTATAGATAATGATGTAGTAAAATCAGCAAGAAGTTTTCTGCTGGGGTCTTCTCTGTAAATGGATGATTGATTAGTAGGATTAATTTGGTTACCAAAAGTAGGACTAACTCGGTTATTAGAATGAAATAAACACGTTTCAGAGGTAATAGAAAATAATGGCTATGAATAAAAACACCATAAAACACTGTTTATAAACAGAGAGAGTGATGGTTAGCCCGGTCCAGTAATACTTTTCACATTAGGTGGTTGTTCAGATGTATATAAAAGCCTGCATGTGTACAGAGGGTGATTTACTGTCATCATTTCTTTAAGAGATCTCAGCCAAATTTAATTGCTGAGCTGACAGTAATGTTGTCCATGATGAGTTAAACTGCAAAATAAGAAAGGTAATGACAGGCCTGTTTTAAAGGAGCAGGAACTGAATGTTAATAAATATTATCTTCAATGTGTGTGCTGCAGAATGAGGGAGGAGGTGCAGTTACCAATTCCTCATATGTCTCTCTTGAGGTCAGCATCATTTGGATCATAATCTCAAATGACAATGTAAGCAAGGATATGCCAGTATTTTGATCAAGGCTGTATCTAAGCAGTCTTATATTTGCTTTGTCTAAAGATGGTATCATGACTTCCAGACCATTTCCACACATTTGTTTAATAACATAATGCTTCTGGAGTTTATTTTTTCTACCTCCTGTTTCCAGGGACTTCCCAGTGGTACCAGTACCATTCCAGAGATGAATCATGTGACTGTAGAACTGAAGCTTCTTAGAAGAACAATCCTGTTTTCCTCAAGACATTCATATGACTTTTATCAAGGGTGAAGCACAGCTGTTCCTTGACATCCTCATAAACTCCAAATGTCTGAGCATATGTGTTGAAAGTGACCTGCAGATTCTTGCTAAACTAGAGAAAGAGTGTCATTACATGTGTTTGTTTGTTAATGCAGAACTGTCAGCTGACTGATGACTCTTCTTTTTCAGAAGAAAGCGAAACTTCTGCCTTTTTCTGTCAGTTTACTTTTATTAGCTCATTTTGTCATTTTGGGTTACAGTGTTTAAGCTGCATCTTTACATTTTGCATATTGTGATGAAAGAAGGAGACAATTTGCCTGTCTATCTTACTCATTTGGGTAAATCCATAGGTAGGTGTTCACTCTTCCCACCTTGGTTTGCCCAATCCCTTCCAGCTGATACATGCTGTCTTGAAGACCCATGTAGATTCATAGCTTATCACCCTCTCAGATAGTCTGTTTCAAAGGTCTATAATTCACTCTGTGGAGAAATATTTCCTCAGGTCCAGGTTAAAGTGAGTACCCTCTAAATGCATCTGATGGCTCTCTTCCCTCCTCTGTGTTTATACCTTACTTCCATCCCTTCAATTTCCTATGTAGTATCTTGTACATCCATCCATAATACGTCCTCTCTCCAAAGTCTAATACAAGTATAGCACATCCAGATGCCATTCATACACCTTCTCCTTGATGACCCTTGTGGTCTTACCTTGGATGGTTTCCAGTTTTCCTCTCCCTTTCCTTTTTGGGTTCTCTGAACTGCAAGCAGTATTCTAGATTTGGTCCAACCATTCTCCGATACTGTGGGTGTATAACTTTCCTATTTCTGGAGTCTCTTTCCCACAGAATAAACCTTGACACCTTATTGGCTGTTCCTACTCCCCTTTCTACTTGTGTATGATGGTCCAGGACAGGAGTCATAATCACTTCTAGGCCCTTTTCTGCCTTTTCTAGTTTAGCATCCCATAACTTGTATGTGATTGTTTAGTTATTATGCGTAAAACATAGAAACTTGCTATTATCTACAGTGAACCTTTGCTGTTACCTCATTGTTCAATTGTATTGAAATTTCAGGTCCATATTTTGTGTTTTGCCATCCAGAACTATGGCTCTGATTTGTGTAGTGTCTGCAAATAGGTTGAGTCTGTTAGGCCTAGTGACACTTCACTGGTCAATCCCCTCACCCCCGAAGTGTCCCTAAAAACATCACCTTCTGAATTCTTCCTTGTAGCCAACCCCCCCCCCATTTTGTAGCTTTCTGCCCTACTTCTCCTTCTCATAGCCTTTTAAGTGTACTGAATAATTTTCAGTGGATTGCAAAGTCAAAACCTTATTGAAGTCTAGACAGTGAAGCCACAATAATTTAGATTCTGAAGTTGTCTCTCCTTCAAAAGCCTCATGTCTTTTTTTGTCAGGATCATCTCTGTTAGCTTCCCAGCCACTGATGTCAGGCTATCTGGTAGTTGGCTGAACTTGTCCTTCTACATCACTTGAGCAAATGGACAGCTGAAGCTGCTTCCTAGTTGCTTAGTACTTTTTTGCATGCCATAGCTCTACTAATGATTTCTGTAATTGGCTCTGCCAGAGTGCTTGCTATTTTTTTAATGTACTCCGACAGGTATCCCATCTGGTCCATGTGCTTTACCATCATGTAAGCTCAGCTGTTTTTCTCTCCTCATTGACTCAGTAATAAATCTCTCACCTTGTTCTGTCTTTTCCCCTTCCAATCACAGTATCATTCTCTGTTTTTCTTTTGTGAGTAGAACTCAGTCAGTACTTTGGTGATGTACTTGTCACCCTTAATCACTTTATCATCTTTGATCAAGTTGTTTAGGTTGGCTCTCCTCTTCTTTTAGTCAGAAATTTACCAGAAAATGATTTATGTCCCTACTTTATCCTATGTGGTTCAATCTCCATTCTTATCTTGGCCTGTTTAGTTGATTAGTCACTTTCTTATTGGCCTTGACATAAGCCTGTTTCCCCTCTTCTCCATTTATTTATTTTAATCATTTGAAATGCTGCCCTTATGACTATGTCTTTTTTAAACAACTTTATTGACATTTCACTTAAGACATAGCCAAACATACATGAACAGAAAAGAAAACAAACCATATTAACATTTTTGATGTTTGCATACATTATACATCATCATTTTTTGTAATTATCAACAGTCCGACATTATATAAATTCCTGAATTCTTGCCTTTGCCTAAACCTCACTCCTATTCCTCCTGAACATTATTTTGCATATATTGTATAAAAAAATAAATAAAATAAATTGTTCCCATGGTTTCCATTTATTCCTTCTGCTTTCTAAAGATTCCTCTTCCAGTTCTTTTATTTCTTTTATAACATCCAATACTTCTAATACAGTTGATTTAGACTTTGATTTCTATTGTCTAGTAATTCCTTTTTATCAGCCAACAGAATTAAACTTAACAAGGCTTTACTATGTCTAGGCAATTCAGGTCAAGTGTCTCAACTCAAAAAACTTGTATCCTTAGTTACAGCCATTTGCTCACCCAATATTTCTGACAGAGTACCCTGTAGGGATTTTTTTAAATCTGCCAACTCATTACACTCTCAGAACATATGTTCCCAGTTACCTCTTTCTTCTTCATCATACCTACAACATTTGCTATCTACCCAAGGAAAAATTCTTTGACGTTTGATTGGGGTATAAAAATACCTATGTAAGTACTTCCAAGCAAAGATCCTAAACCTTCTAGACTTTGTTGCACACTTGGAAGCAATACATATGTCCCCCCATTGTTCTCTTGTAAATTAGTTTTCCAGTTTCTCTTCCCAATTTTTTCTAACCTCCACTGATTGATTATGATAGTTATCATGCAATGTATTATATGATCTACTAATCATGCAATGTATTATATGATCTACTAATTATCTTTTTTAAAAGCAGCTTCTGGTCTAGATTTGACTAAAAACCCCACCAGAGCAAATATTTCACATAACATTCCCCTATCTGTTTTTCTTTGCTTATACTCTGATATCAATACATGGTAGGGAAGGCAGTATCTAGCCTGCATTCAAAATGTCTTCTTTGCTTCATCCTTCTCTATTACCTTTCTCTCTCTCTAGTTATTTGTTCCCAGTACATCTTTTCCTTTGTCAGTTTTCTCCAGTAAATTCCATCCCCCTCTTGCCTATTTTCTGTACTACTACTTGCAGTCATCCTCCTTTCTCCATTCCTGTATTGGCTTAATTTTTAGAATACTTTCTGCTACTGTATGAATATAATATTCTGCATGGTTGTTATTATTCTCCTTAAGGATCTGCATCCAAAATCCTCTTTCTCTTTATTACTTGAACTCACCCCCCTTCATCATCATCCCTTTCCATTTTGATTTATAACCTCCCACTTGTGTTATGTATATTAGCTTTAACTGTGTACGTCTAAAATATCCCTTCAAATCAAGTAATCCTAAACCACCCTGTTCTATTAGGAGGATCAGTCTATCCCACTTAACACTTGCCCTCTTCCCCTTCCAGATACATTCCTTTGGCTGTTTACTAATTATTGTCCACAACTTCTCCAGTGGTTGATAAAAATATGCCTGACCTGTATATAAAATTAAAGGAACTAAAACATTTTCACAACTTGTATCTTACTATCTGTATCCATAAACAAGAGCTTCTAGTTCTTCAGTTTCTGTATTATCTTTTGTGTAGTCTCTTCCTACATATCCTTAGCTATCATAACAGAAGCCATTTTAATTCATATGCCTAAATACTTCATTGTACTGTGTCCCCATAAATATGGGTATTGCTGAACCAGTTCATGTGTGGGCACATAATTTAAAGATATAGCATTTATTTTATCTTCATTAATTTTATATCCCACAAAACATTGAAAGTATCTCAAAATGTTCCACAACACTGATATGTCATTTCCTTGATTTATCAGGTAAAAATAATATAATCTGCAAATAAAGCCAACTTTTATTGATTACCATATTAATTATATCCTTGCAAGTCTGAGTCCCTTATTTTCTTTGCTCAGTGGCTCTAAATATAAAGCAAATAACAAAGGGAAAAGAGGACACCTCTGCCTGGTTCTTCTGTTCAGACTCAGCTTATCAGAGGGGAACCCTCCCACTTTTATTCTTGCCTCGAATCCTTCATATATCCTTCTAACTAACCCCATTATTGTATTAGGGAATGCAAATGCTTCAATTGCCTTACTCATAAAACCCAACATAGTCTGTTGAATGCTTTCTCTACATTAAGTCCCACTAATAACAGTGGTATTTTCTGACAGTCTGCCTCCCTCTGGATCACATTGTTCTATTAATGTTGTCAAAATGTTTGCCTCCCCTCCACAAAACCACATTAATCCATATCTATCAAGTTTGGCAACACTTTTGCCATTATTTTATCTAGTATAGACATACATACTTTATAATCTTGGTTTAAAATTGAAATGGGTCAGTGTGAAGCTGGGTTTGATGGGTGTATACCATCCTTAGGTAATACAGCCACCCAGCTTTCTTCCAAGATGTTGGCACTTCACCTGCTTTTAAAATACTGTTAAATATCTTCCAGAGTTTTATCACTTTATTCCTTCCTGTTCTCCAAACTTCCACAGGAATACAATCTCTTCCTGAAGACTTTCTTGAAGATTGATATCTATCACCATTTTTATCTCATCCCCTCCTATCTTAACTGTTAATTATTGAGTCTCATCTACCTCTAACACTGGCATAATTAAGTCTTCCATAAATATTTTCATTTTTGCTCTTTCTTGATTTACACATACTTCTGCTTTATATAAATGTTCATAACATTTCCAAAATATCTCTAAAACCTCTACCGAATCTCTGGTTGTTTTTCTTGTTATACGCTCTGTGTGTCTGGCAACAACAATTTCTACTTTCTGCTACCTACGTCATTGTACTACAACTTTTTGTGTGCTGGAATTATCAAAAACAGTTGCTTAACAGCAATCTTTTTTAAGCTCATGCATATTATTCAGATGCTGCCTTATTTTCTCTTCAGCACTCTGAATGTGTGCATCTTCTTGTTCTGCGAGATTCCACATATTCTGCAATACTTACATTTTTTCAGTCCCTCTAAGTAATTCCTACTACTTCTTAACCACATCTGTTCTATTTTTTCAACCCTGTTTTAAAACTCCATTTTCATTTTATCGCACGCACTAGCTACAACTTCTGAAGATATTTCTATTTTCAGTAATAACGCTGAAATAATTTACACTACACATTACTTAAATCCCTCACTTTTTTCACAGCTAAGTGTGAAAGTGCCACTGTCTCATTTTTTCCTTCATTACCCTGCATTTTTATCTCAATTTTTATTGGTGCACATTTTGAAATAATTATTGGATGTGTGTCAGAACTTTCAATTAAATGCAAATGTTCCTGTGAAATACAAGTTTTGTCTAGTCTAGGCCAGTTATTGTACCTTGGCAATAATATATAAGTTCTGTCTGAGTTCCTACTACTGAATTCACATCTTCCATACTAAATATTTTAATGCATTTCTTCAGAAATCTACCTCATTCACATCCTCACTTCTGCAAATAAAGTTCTAGTCCCTACCTATAAGTAATATTCTCTGCTGAAGCTGTTTATTTCTCCTAAACTTTTCTTAAACTCCATGACAGCAGTTTTTGGTGGAATATAAATACATGCCAGCATAATCCTCCTCCCTTGACAATAGTCCCTTACTTCCACAAATCTACCATTATTGTCTTTTTTTCTTCTATCACTATTGGAGCCCATCTAGCAATTAGTATAATTACTCCCCTTTTCCTTTGTCCCTGATATTTTGCTGAATATCCATTCTGAAATAATTTCCTTGTCAAATTCATGTTCATTTCTTTCCAAATGTGTCTCCTGTAACATTGCTATTTGTACTCTGCATTTCTTAATATAATTTGAAACTCTTTCCTTTTTGTCTATATATGTAAAGCTATTTACATTATGTGATAGTATGGATAACGTAGCTATTATGATAGTCATTTCCCCACCTATTATTATACATGACAGTTTTTTGAATGCGTATGTCCAACTTTTGCACAAATGTTTGACAGGCTTATGTTTTATACAGTTGCTTCTTCCCATCTCCAATTGAACCTTTGTTAGGTTTTTCAAGACTTTTTGTTTTAAGGAAAACCATCAAACAAAAAGTTAAATACATTTTCAAAACACCCCTATTAACTTAGAACAAACGCACAAAACTATGTACATATTTAAAATATGAAGTTTAACCCTCCAGACAGGAACAATTGTTCCATATTGACAGCTACACCCACAGGCATTACTTAACATAAAATGAAAGATACTGTGTTCTCACTTACACTGATCACTGTTTGTCCTTTTCTTATCTCTGTTCCCCTTCTAGATGTGAAACAAAGCTTGCATGCTTTAGAAAAGATTAATGCTTAACCCTAAGAAAAGGTACACTAGCTATCTTTAGATATAACTAAAAAGTACACTGTTCTATTATATGCATTAAAGTATTAAGGTTGCCATGGAGGATACACTGACAACCCACTTCTTCTAGTCCACACAAATTCATTATGTGAGAGATGCATCTATGTCAAGAACCTAGAATCCAGGCTCTCTCGCTCACCAGTCAGTTCATCTGACACTAAGCAGGTTGTCAGCATGCACACCTCACCTCCTGCACCTACTAAACCAACAACACATAAACCTACATATGCAAAGGTCTTTACAAGAAGCTTAACCAAACATCAGAGGCTTCCCAAACACAAACACAAGCATGACTCACATAATACAGCCTCTGCAGAACGTAGTACACATATCACACACCAGTGTCTCACCAGTCAAGCCCTTTAAGACACAAGACAAAAACAAACATCTTAGCCATAGGCAACTCAATTGTGAGACACACAGATGTCCCTCTCACCAGGTTGTATATGGAAAAGGTCCACGGTCAGCTGTCTGTCAGCTGCCAGGATCCACCACATCACACATGCACTCAAGTCTCTCAACAACAGGCACTGTTATGACTCTGTCATAGTCCATGGTGGTGTAAAAGACTTGAGATGTACCCCACTGGACTATATGAAGAGAGACATGAATGAGCTCTTGGATTATGTGTCTCAGGCAAGTATGTTCCTAGCCTTAAGCAGCATTTTACCTTTGCCTAGGATGATACCTCAATACAAACAAAAATGATTGATTTCAACAATTGGCTTAGTTTCTGGTTATTCAAAGAGATTCCAGTATCTGTCAGCCTGGGATGACATGGTTGGCAGACCTCAATGCTTTGCCAGAGATGGTCTTCATCTGTCACCCCTGGGATTTTGGTTACTGGCTAAGGCTCTTGCCATCTTCATAGTTCTTTTTTAGGCAATGTCACAAGAACAAAATTCCTGATATAAAAATACCCTGTAAAAACAACCTCAAAGTTATGCTGCTAAACGCTAGGAGTCTAAACCAGAAACTGCAGTCACTGGTAGCAGTCCTCACCCTGGAAGATGCTAACATTTGTGCAGTCACTGAGACTTGGTTTAAGGCTGCAGAGAGTACCCCATGTATACCAGGTTACATTTACTTCCAAATGTTCAGACCACAAACTGAAGGTGTGAGAACTAAAGAAGGTCATTTATCAATATTTATTAAAGATAAATACACCTCTAGATTGGTTAAACAGCACGATTCCCTTGAATTACTTCAAGTTCAATTGACTGTAGGTAAGACCCCTCTTCAGGTCATTGCCAGCTACAGGACCCCCTCTATGAATCAGGACATCCACTCAGATTACTTGGATCTACTTGAGTCAATCAAGATATAACCAAACACCTTGTTTTCTGTAACTTTAATTACCCATCCATAGACTTGGTAAATTATACATGTTCTATCTCACTTGGCCAAATGTTCCTGGACTTTGTTAACTCCAGTGCCCTGGACTAGCTGGTTGACACACCCACAAGGGGCTTAAACATCCTGGACCTGGTGCTTACCAATGTGGAAGACCGCTGCACCATCCCCAAGTGTGTGGCCATCCCCAGTCTTGCTAGAAGTAACTATAACACAAGACGTGTGGCCTAATGGTTAAGGTGTTTGCCTTACAAACACACGGTGCAGGGTTTGAGTCTCACAAGGGATAATTGGCTAGGCTTACAATGGCTCGCAAGAGCAGTTAGCCTAGTACTAACCTATGACCCTATGACCCTATAAGACCCCCTTAGCAACAACTAGACTAAAAAACTTCTCCAAGGCCAATTACAACCTCTTATGTGATGGTATAAATAGCTTCATAGTCCCTCCCCCGATGGAACAGACACCTGTGCTGAGTTATACACCAATCCTTTATATAAGCACCTGTACAATTGTATTGACTCTGCCATACCCAATAGAACCAAAGCAAGATCTTCAAGGAAAAACAAACCTGCCTGGTGGACAACTGCCATTTATAGGCTATACAATAGGAGAAATAAATTGCTGTCTAAGAGCAGGAAGGAACTGTCTCAAAACTGGAAGCACTCCTTCCTCAACTTAATCAAATAAGTAAGACTCCTAGCAAAGTCCTCCAAACCTAACTATGAATCCAAATTAGCTTCCCTAAGGATTACCACAAGGCGTTCTTTAATCACATCCTTAACCTGAAAGGTAAAGCCCAGATTTGTACTGAACTCATAGTTAATGGCACTACATATATAGAACCTGTGGATATAGCAAACCTGCTGGCAGACAGGTTAAGTGAAAACTTCACTCTCCTGTCCCCACCACATATACCCCAAAGCATCTCAAATGCCTGTCCTCTGTCTAGCATCTCCAAGAAGCAGGTCTTAAATGCCTTCTCCAAGGCCAAAAACACAACCTCTATGGGATAATACAACATCCTGGGCTGTGTTGTATAGGGATTAAAACAGAAATTAGCATCACTATTGAGTACGCTTTTCAATCACAGCCTAAGCACTGGCTTCATCCCAGTGGAATGGAAAACAGCTACTGTCATCCCTTTGCACAAAGGGGAGTGCATCCATGGATCCTGGGAACTAGAGACCCATTAGCCTGACCAGCCTTATCTGCAAGGCCATGGAATGAATCATCATGAAACTTTTAACAAAGATATAGGAAATCTCCAAATGCTCAACCCCACCCAGTTTGGCTTTGTCAAGCAGAGATCATGCCTATTAAACTTGGTGGACTTCTTCGAGACAGTCACCAAAGCCCTAGACGAGGGTAAATCTGTGCATACGGCTCACCTAGACTTAGCCAAGGCCTTTGACATAATCCTCCACTCAGGCATCAATGATAAACTCACCCAGCTGGGTACCAACCCATATATTGTCAAGTGGGTTGCAAACTGGCTTACTGATAGAACTCATCTGGTCAAAATAGGGGACTCCACCTCCTCCAGCGGACCTGTAACCAGTGGTGTTCCACAGACATCAGTTCTGGGACACCTACTGTTTGGAATCTACTTCTCTGAAGTACAGGCTAAACTTAAAGGACTATGGCTGACAAAGTTTTCTGATGACTGCAAACTGGGAGCGATCATTGAAACCACTAGCAATGTCAACATCCTGTAAGATAGTCTTAAACAGACTAATGACTGATGCCAAAGTCGTGGTCTTAAACTTAATGCAAAAAATGCATTATCATCACCTTCAGCAAGGGTGATGTTCCTGAAAACTACTACATCAATAGCAATACCCTAAGAATACAGTCAGTGGTAAGAGAATTGGGCACACAGGTTGACAGCAACCTTAACTTCAATCACTATGTCTCCAGAATTGTTAGAAGGGCATTTGATAATACTCATCTCATAAGTAAGGGCATTGCCTCCAGAACAAAAGCGATTATAACTCCCCTGTGCTCTTTCCACATCAAGCCAATAATGGAGTACAATGCTCCCTTTGGTATGTTCCTTTCCAAACACCTGCAGCAATTGGAGAGACCACCAAGGTTCCTTATGAAAAAAATTCAGGGTCTTCAAGATCTGTCTTATGAGGACAGACTGAAATTATTGTCACTCTACTCTGTGTCATAAACACTGCTCAGAGGTGACCTGTGCCTTGCATATAGAGCAATCTCTGACCCAGCTTTGACAGAAATGGTGCAAATTCGCAAGTCAAATGGCAAATGGATCACTCGCTCAAAGGACATTAATCTGGTATGTGACATTAACAGAACTTGCCGGAGAGACAGATTTGTCTCTCAGAGGTTGCTTCACCTTTGGAACAAGCTCCCTATTCATGTTAAACAAAGCCCCCCATTGCTCCTCTTGGACAGGGATAATAGGTGCTGATTTTAGTGTCTACTTCAACCAGACACCCTTGGGAACATGGGTTGAACTTGGCTAGGCTTGTAAGGGCCTGGGGCCATTAACCTAGTAACCTCCTATGGTCCTATGATCCTACTATCTTTTCACCACTTCCCATAATTTCAGACTTTATTGCTTACCATTCTATCTTTAAGGTTTTGCATTTTCCTCAGCAAGGAATGTGCAGAACTTTCAGTGTTACTGCTTGAACCTGCAGACAGTTCCCCTCCATGGAAAAGTACTCAGCAATGAATCTTTGTAAATTTGACTCAGAAAAGAATGCACTGCTGTCCTAAGCTGCAGATTTCTTGACTCCCACTAAACATTTGCTAATGGTAAAAAGAAACATGCTAATATCTTTTCAGATTTAAAAAACTTGGCATTTTTCATGATTTTCATTATTTTCTTATTTTTATAGTCTATTTCCTTATAAAACAATGTTTATAGCTTAAGCCAAAGGCTTTAATCTGGGCATTCACTCTTCTAAAAATAAGAGAGAATAACTTAGTTCTACATATAATATGACATACGATATAATATAATTTAATATAATATAATTATAATTATAATTAGTACACTCCAACCTCACCCCTGCAGCTCAAGTACATAGTATATTACTTGTTTTTGTCAAGCCTTTATTCTCTTGTTAGATCTGTAAAGCCTATATTTCTTATTATTAAAAAATTAATTGCTTCTTTTAATATCTTTAACACTTATAGCAGTTATTAAAACTTCTCTTCCCACATTTAAAATACTCCTGACTACACACTATATAAAACTGCTTTACTATATATCTAACATGCAGTTTATATCATGAAATGTTTTATACAAATACTAATAGCAAAAATTGTTTTACTTAGGTACTTCCCCCTTTTAGTATCCTTCTAAAAATTAATGCCAATAAAGTGGGGTATATGTTTTACAGTATACCCACAAATTTAACAAAATCAACAAAAGTTCAGTATTTTTCAGCCATCTTTTCTTGCAAAGCCATGGTTCACAAATGCAATTAATGCTTTATAATTTTTATTCAGTATTTTCAGTATTCCAGGTCTTCATGTTCATATCCATTTCCCAGCACCAGACTCTTCTTCAAGTCCAAGGTACTCCTGCTTCTTCTAATCAACTCCTATGCTTTTGTTCTGTTTGTCAAGCATTTTCCTTTGGAACATTGGAAAAGGTTTCATTGGTAGTCTCTGTGTATGAACTTTCTTATCGGTAGAATGAGAAGAAGCATCCGCTTCTGCTTGCTGGCTCACTTTTTTGTTGGATAAACTTTTTTCATTTCCTTCTTAGCCAGTTCTGCATCAAAAATGTATTTGTCCTCAAGGAAAAAATACTCTGAAGAAAGCTGAATTCAGCAGCTTGAATCACATACCTGATTCTCGACATTCCCTGATTGCTGGGATGCATTTGCTTCTCTTCTGCCTGGTGTGCAGTGAATAATTATTTTTTACAAACACTCTGCCGTCTCCAGTTTTCAGTATTTTGCCCTTCTGCCAGTCTTGTCAGGATCAACTCCTTCTGCTGGTATGATTGCATCCTTACTAATATAGGTCTTGGCTGCTTTCTTATGGCCAGTTTTGAAGCAAATACTCAATTTGCCCTTTCAATTAACAAATCTTGCTGTAGAACAGCAGTCTAGTTGCATATTTGTGCTTTTATAAAATGAATACAGTCTGTTCCTTCCAGTTTCCCTGGTACAACAGAAAATCTCAGTTTTTCTCTGAGTTTTATCTTTTAAACAACTCTTTTTGGAAAGACTCACAATCAGCCAACTTTTTCTTAATTTTAACACTTAATTTTGGCAATTGTATCAGTTCATTTGAACAGCTAGTTAAAGCTTTTTCTATTTTTCCAGCCTTTTGTTATTTAAGTTGATATATTCCTTCAGCATTTCATTTATTTTAATTATCTCTGGGTAGATTTGAATTATTTTTCCAGTAAATTACTGGAAGCCATCTCTTGAACCAAAGCTGAAGCATGAACTGCTTTTTGCTGAACAGCTACAGAATCCTTCCTAGACAGTGCTTTCTCTTTACCTTTTCTGGTTGATTTTCCTTTCAGGCTTTAAAAATTTATTTTTTTCTGGCATCCAGCTTACTAGTCAGTGATTGAATTTTACCCAAAAACAGTGTCAATGGCACTTTTCTTTTTTAGTTTCAGTTTTCACACTGGGAGAGCTGAAGTTAAGCTGTTGATCAGTGTGTAGCCACTTTCTAAGTCCTCCACTAAATGCTGTATTGACCTAATTGCTCAAACACTTGGGTCTTCTCCTTCTTCTGGGCAAACACTCATGCATACCTTTCATAATGCTTTCCCATAATATTATCCACAGGTTATTTGTCCCCAACACTTCTCCACATAGTCCTTGTTCCTTCTGTACTTCCAATCTCAGCAGCACCACACTGCCGTTTTTGCCTCTTGAGTTTCCGGTGTTCTGCTTAAACTGAACCATACTGTACTATAATCACAATTCAATTATGAGTGAAGCTCTCACTCTCACATTTTGAGCTTTACTTGATCTAATATGTGCTTGGTATGGAATGTTGTTTTGCCGAGCACCTTCTTGCACCGAATGAAAATATTTTCCGATTTGGAGTTTCTTTCTTTTTCTTTCACATCTGGATGCAGGAACTGACTATTCTGCATTAGATAGACTGATATCTTCTACAAACACATCCTTTTTTCTGCCATCAGCTACTAAACTTGTCCACCTGACTGTTATCCTCCACTGATATGCCCCATTGGTGGCAGGCAGTCTCCAACCACCAGGTTTCCACACACCCTTGGTCTGCTGCTTGCCCTCTATTGTACTGACCTTCTTCAGCACCAGCATGCTGCCCTGCTCTCTATACATATTCTTCCTCCATCACCTTACAAGCTGTTCCACTCTTCCATAAATTGCCACTGCTACCTCTTTTTCCAGTTCTGTCTCTGCTTATTTACAGCAGCTTAGGATTACCATATCCCAGTCCCTCTTTACTGTTGCCGAAGTCTCTGTCATGTTAGCATTGTCCATGTTAGTTTTCAGGATAGCCTGCTAACACTGAGTGTTCTTCCACAGACTACAGGCATTGCAAGTATTACCTTTCAATCCCTTTTTGCTCCTTCCACTTCTTTTCATCCTACCTATCTTTTCCAGAATCATTCATGCATACATACATCCATCCTATCCCTCCTCTTAGCTCTGCTCTTTTTCCTATCTGTTCCCATTCAGATGCTTCCTTCTTTCTTTCCTCCTACCCCCTTCCATTTCACTTTAAAAACCTAACAGTGTTCATATGTTCCATGAACCACTGTTTCATCAATGCTGTTCATACATAGACAGGTGGACCCTGGAGCCTACCATCAGTGTAAAGCTTATTCCTACCCCGTGCCCTCCCCCACTTAAGAATATACCCATGTACATTCTCCCTTATCCCCTGCTTCGACCATGCATCTTAATCCCTAATTTTTATCTTCCTTGGTGTAATGATCATTGCATTGATATGAATCCTTTGAATGACTCCAAGAAAACCAAAAAATACCCAGGCTGCTGGCATCCTTGAACCACATCCTTTGACCTCTTGGCTATTTTCTCTACTGCCCATGCCAAGAGATCTGGATGTAAACCATAAGATGGGGCCTAGACCTTTCTTTCCTACCTTTTCCAGTATCCTGTCCAGATTCAGTCTTGATACTTTCATTAATGTTGCCAGACATGTTGTGTTACTCACTCCCAAACTCAGATTCCCTTAGTGATAGACTCACCAATTATTAATAGTTTGCTTATATTCCCAGTATTTACTCCCAGTCCTGCTAACCTCCCTGTCTTCCTGGATCTCCTACCCTCACCTACTTTGGCATCCCTAATTGCCTTTTTCTGGACAGCCAATAGTCCATCCCATACACCTTCTCTCCTTGTGATTTATCCCACCATACTCCATCTTCTGCCTTTCTCCTTTTGTTCTGTTTTACCTTTGTAGGGGCCTCCTGAATTTTTCCTCAGTCTGCACCATGGGCACAGCCATATGTCTGTTGGATTTCCTAGTCTTCTCCCTTCTGACACCTTCCATCCTACCAAAGAAATACTCTAAGTAGCATAAAAGAGGCAACTAGGTTATTATGAAAAAGAAAAGTACATTGACATTGTTGAAAATTTGCTCAGTGAAGATGTATATAGGAAATTGAATGTTAACCCATTAAGACAATACACAGATGAACTTGTCAAATTGCTTAAGAGATGTTTTTTTTGTCTAGTAATGATGTTAAAAAAATGCTTTTGAAAGAGCCCAGGCACCCTTATATTTATGAAATTCAAAACATTCATAAGGACTTGGTTAACCCTCCAAGTAGACCCATTATTTCAGGAATTGGTTCATATATTGAAATAATGAATAAATTCCTTGATTTCCATTTCAAATCTTATTTAACCAAAATAGTTTCACACAGGAATCTATCCCTCCAGCATGTCCTGTTTATTGTGGTGACAAGGTTTAGGTCCATAGAGCATGTAGCTTGGAGGGATTGTGATTTCTTTAATGGAGCATGTCCAACAGCTCTGGGTTTGACATAGCTTTATATGTTAGGCAGAGATCACCTTGGGTAGGCAATATGCAATGGAGTAAAGCTGGAGGTTTTTGAGATGGTCAGTGTAGGGCATCTGTTTGAGGCTAGTAATCTTCTTTGTGAGGTACTTCTATGGCCTTTCCAGCTGCTGAAGATGTCTTGTGAGGTACATTCCAAAAGGGGCGTTGTACTCTATAATGGGTCTAATGAGTGTCGAGTAGAGGGGAACAATGACCTCTTTTTTCCTGGATGAGAACCCTTTAGTGATGAGGTGTGCCATGTAGAAGGATTTTCTGACTACTGTGGCGATGTGATTATCAAATGAGAGACTACTGTCCACCTCGGTCTCAAGGTCTCTTATCACACATTTGGCATTAAGTAGACTGCCACCTATGTAGTAATTCATGGGTACAGAGCTTTTACCAAAGGGGATGACAATGCACTTTTTGCCATTGAGCTTGAGGCCATGGCTCTGACACCAGACATCTGTCTCAGTGAGGCCCTTCTGTAGGATGTCCACATCATTTAGGGACTCTACTATGGCTCCTAGTTTGCAGTCATCTGTGAACTTCATTAGCCAAAGGCCTTCTATGTTAGCCTGTACTTCAGAGAAGTAGATACCAAACAGGAGAGGTCCCAGGACTAAACCCTGTGGTACTCCACTTGTCACTGGTTTGAAGTCAGATTTGGAGTCTACAATTTTTCCAGTGTGGGTTCTCTCAGTGAGCCAGTTGGCAACCCATCTTGTGATATATGGATTTATACCTAGTTTAGTGAGTTTAGCTAAAATTCCAGAATGGGGCGATGGTGTTGAAAGCCTTGGCAAGGTCAAGACAGGCTGTGTGAACCACCTTACCCTCATCTATGGCTTTGGTGACTGCCTCAAAGAAGTCAATCAAGTTCAGGAGGCATGATCTGCCTTTCACAAACCCAAACTGGGTGGGGTCCAGAGTTTGAAGGTTACCAGTGTCTTTGTTTATGAGTTCCATGATGATATGTTCTATGGCCCTACAGACCAAGCTTGTCAGGCCAATAGGGCGATAGTTCCCGGTATCAGTGGTGGCTCCCCCCTTTGTGGAGTGGGATAACTGTTGGTGTGTGCCATTCAGCAGGCACAAAGCCTGACATGAGGTTATGATTGAACATGGTGCTTAGGTGGGGAGCCAGTTTGTTCTGAAGTTCATGTAAAACGCAGCCTGGGATGTTGTCCGGTCCCATGGATGCTGTGATTTTGGCTTTAGAGAGTGCAGCTATTACCTGCATATTTGTGATTACAGGGACTCTGCATTCTTCCTGTATAGATTTGGGCCCTTTAGGGGGTGAGAGGGGGGTAAAGTTAGCACTGAACCTATCTGCCAGGATGTTGGCAATATCAGTTGGTTCTGTAATTTTTGTGCCTTGTTCTGTAACTCAGAACAGATCTGGGTGTTGCCATTCAGATTCTTGACATAGCTATAGAATGCTTTGTGGTTGTTCCTAGAATCAGTGGCAATTTTGATTTCATAGCTAGCTTTGGAGGATCTTATAAGGGATCTCAGCTTCTTACTGAGGCTGAGCAGGGAGCTCCTCCACTCATGGGATTTTACTCTATTTTGCAACAATTTCTTTCTTCCATTGTAGAATTTGTTTATAGCAGGGTACCACCAGATTGGCTGCCTTTTTTGTAGGATAGTGTCTTGGTTCTGTTTGGGATAGCACGATCCATGCACTCGTGTAAGTGCTTATAGAGTGCATTTGTGTAGGATTCAGCAGTTGTAACTGTATTGTCCATCTGCATGGGTGTCACGAAGTTCACCACTTCTGTCTTAAGAAGCATGAAGCAGGCTTTGGAGAAATTTTTACCATGGTTTCCTTAATGGGGGGTGGGGGTGGGATGTGGATATCTGGGGTGATTAGCTTATGGTTGGATCTGACCAACGAGGAGTTGACTTCAGGTGTGGAACACCGGTCACTCATATTGGCAATGACTAGGTCTAGGATATTGTTGCACCTGATGGGGGTGTGGATAAGTTGATCCAGGGCATTGGAATTTATGAATTCCAGAAAGCGTTGAGTGAAGGAGTTGGTACATGAGTAGTTTTCCCAGTTAATGGTGGGGTAGTTGAAATCACCCATTATTAGGGTGTTTGGTTGAACCCTAATATTTTCCAGTACATCAAGAAAAGAGGTGTGGAAATCTTGGGGCATTGTGGGGGATCTGTAGCAAGCTACAATTAGGATTGCAGTTTTGCCCAGAGTTAGTTGCACTTGGATAACCTTGAATGCATTATGCTGAGCAACTAGCCTGGAGGTGTGGATATCCTTAATGAATATGGACACACCTCCGCCTTTAGTATTCCGGTCCAAGTTAGATGGCCGAAATGTGTGGTATGAGTTATAACCTGGTAAAGCAGGGGTGCTCTCTGCAGCCTTGAACAAGGTCTCAGTCACTGCACAGATATCGATGTTCTCCATTTTAAGGAGTGCCTAGAGGGAGTGCATTTTGAAATTTAGACATCTAGCATTGAGTAGCATTACCCTCAGTTTTTGCTTGCCTGTTCCTGTTATGGTGGTGAATTTGTCATTTGAACCTTGTCTAAAAAAGGCGCTATAGAGGTGCAGGCCATCTCTGGTAAAGCATCGTGGTCTGTCGACCATGTCATTCCAGGCTTACAGATACTGGCTCCCCTTAGAATGACACCAGAAGCTTAGCCCATTGTTGAAGTCAATCATTTTGTCCTTGTGCTAAGGTATCATTTTGGGCAATGGCAGGATGCTACTCAGGGCTAGGGTCATACCTTCCTGGGCTACAAGATCAGAGAGCTCTTCCATGTCTCTTTTCATGTAGTCCAGGGAGGTACATCTCAGGTCATTCACAGCAACACGGACAGTGACAGAGTCATATTTGTATTTGTTGTGGAGTGACCTGATTGTGTGGGTTATGTGATGGATCCTGGCACCCGACAGGCAGCTGACAGTAACCTTCTCCTTGTTTAGCCTGGTGAGTGGAACATCAGTGTGCCTGACTTTAGAGTCACCTATGACTAGTGTGTTGGGTATGTTGTTTTGCCTTATGGGCTATGGCTGAGTGGCACACTGAGCCTGTGGGCTATGTGTCATTTGGGTTGTGTTGGGGGGTGGAGGTTTCTGGCGTTTCTGCTTTGGAGGTCTCTGTTGCTTGAGCAGTTTATTATTGAGAGCCTCTGTGAATGTTTTTGTGTTTCTATGTGTGGATTTTGGTGGTGTAGGTTTGGTGGGACTTTGTGATAAGTGTGGTGTGGTGCAAGTGTTTACCTTCTCCTCTTAGTCAAGTTCAGTCTTGGATGGAGAGAGCTTTACCTCCAGTTTGGCTAGATAAGTGCATCTCTCACAGGTTTTAATGTTGGGTGGTAGGAGGAGAGGGTTGTCTCTGTACATGAGGCAATTGCTACATTGCCCCAGGATGCCCAGATTCATCAGATAGACAGGAGAGAACACTGGGAGCTGACCCTTGGACATGTCTGAATAAAAAACTATTTTCCTCTAGACAAGTGAGGAAAGTGAGTACAAGAGCTGTTTTTCTCTAAGCAAGTGAGGAAAGTAAGTACAAAAACTGTTTTCCTCTAGGTAATGAAGAAGGTTGAGTGCTCTAGAAATTTGTAGCTTATTTAGTGCTTACAAGTTCTGAACAAGTGCTGAGCATGAATAAGCAAATTCAAGTGATAAAACTAAGAATCTGTGTTTGAACTAGACTAGTTACAGGAAAGAAACAAGTGCAAATGTGGGCTTTTAAATTAGGAAATTGAGAGTTGGAAAAACTGCCCAAACAGCCAATAACTACAATTTCTGGGCCAGAACCACTCCTTATGTGGTAGATAGGTTACCTAGTGCTTATCACTCCTACTGATAAGCTAGCAGGCTTCCCTCCAACACAGAAAGGCTTGGGGGCCTCAGGAGCTTACAGACAGTCCTGGATACAGTAAATCTGTATCTGGACTAGACTAGTTACAGAAAAGGGAAGAAACAAGTGCAAATGCGGGCTTTTAAATCAGAAAGTTGAGAGAGATGGAAAAACTGCCCAAACAGCTAATAACTACAATTTCTGGGCCAGAACCACTCCTTATGTGGTTGATAGGTTACCTAGTGCTTACCATTCCCACTGATAAGCTAGAAGGCTTCCCTTCAACACAGAAAGGCTTGGGGGGCCTCAGGAGCTTACAGACAGTCCTGGATACAGCAAATCTGTATCTGGACTAGACTAGTTACAGGAAAGGGAAGAAACAAGTGCAAATGCGGGCTTTTAAATCAGAAAGTTGAGAGAGTTGGAAAAACTGCCCAAACGGCCAATAACTACAATTTCTGGGCCAGAAACCACTCCTTATGTGCTAGATAGGTTACCTAGTGCTTACCACTCCCACTGATAAGCTAGCAGGCTTCCCTCCAACACAGACAAGCTTGGGGGACTCTTACAAACAGTCCTGGATATAGCAAATCTGTATCTGGACTAGACTAGTTATAGGAAAGGCAGAAAACAAGCATAAAGTTTTTTGTTACAGTTAAGCAGAGCACAGGGAGATTCTAGCAAAGTTTTTTTTTCCTTTCTGACCTCTTCCAACTGGTCCTTTTCCATGAGATCCTTCATTTCCCCCATACCATCTCCTTTCAACTTCTAACTTCCCATCCCTTTATCCCATTCCTTTCTATTCTTCTCTCACACTCCATGCTTGTACAATCCTGAATCCTTCAGGCTCCTGCCTTGGACTACTTTCAGCAATGGCCAACTCAGTGGATATACCAACTCTGCTTGACCTTGCTAACTGCTTGCCCAGTCTGTATCCTCTGATGCCACCACCTTCTAATCTCATCCTCCACACTAGCTATATGAGTCCCTGCATTTCCCATTCTAACCTTGTATCCTCCAACTTGCCCCCTCATCCCCGACCATCCCACACATCCCTGAGCCACACTGCCTGCTTACAGATGAAATACCTCATTTTTACATTCTCGTACACTCTTTTCCTTGTTCTGTTGCCCATATCCTAGGTTAGCAGTCTTACCACACTGACAGTGAAATATACCAGTGAAAGCAAATGTTATAGGAGCAGGAGATGGCAATTAGCCCATCATTATTTTAGGATCTGCTCATGGTTAATTAGATCTCTGATGCTTTCCTGTTTAACCTGCAGTAGATTACAGTAAACTCTCAATTAACTGGCAACCATGGTAGATGCCAGATAACTGTAGATTCTGGTTACTTGAGGGTTACTGTTAAAACTAGGCCTGACTAATACTGTACCCCATATGAATGACTTCAAATGTAAAAGTCATGGGCAATCAGAATCGCTATATAGCTGAAACACCTGATGTTCATAAGGGTAATTTGCATATATCCCATGTGCCTCTGTAACAAGAGATTTGGGACGTTACTCATTGGAAGTTCTAACTTGGCTGGAGTTTTCATTTAGTTTTTTCTGATTGTTCTTTCAGTGTGACCTTCTAACTCTTTGCTTTAATTTGTGTGTATTTTGCAGTCACCTTAATGATAATGGACATCAGCTGGGTATAACAACCCTGTGTTTCTTATGCTTTTTTTAATGGCCCGCAATTGTCCATTAAAACGACTTCAAATATAAAAGTCTTGGGCAATCAGAATCGCCATATAGCTGAAACACCTGATGTTCATAAGGGTCATTTGCATATATCTTATGTGCCTCTGTAACAGGAGGTTTGGGAGGTCACTCATTGGAAGTTCTAGCTTGGCTAGAGTTTTCATTTAGTTTTTTCTGATTGGTTTTTCATTGTGACCCTCTAACTCTTTGCTTTATCTTCATTTTTAAAACTCTAAAAACATAAGTTATGTTTCTACAGGGGAAAAAAAGAAAGTGCAACACATGAAAATTGTACTGTATTTCTTCAATATTTTTTTTGCTAGTTGCTTGAGTTCCAGTTAACTGAGAATTTTCTGTATCTTTTTTCAACTCCTCCTACTTTTAGCTGTCAGAATTTTGACTATTACTTCTGATTAGGCCTTTTTATTTACTTTTTCCTAATACTGCCTACTTTTGTAGCTCAAACTATTACCAAGCATTGGTACAACATGGTGAATAACTAATAGATTATGATCTAACTGGGTCTATTTATGCCATTGCATGTGTTTGTTTTTTTAGTTTTGTGTTCTTCCCTCCTTTCCTATTTTCACCTGTTTGATTTTTCTGTTCACTTCAGCCTACCTGCTGTATACAGTCATCTAAATTTTTAAAAACAGCATACACCTTGCAAATTGAAAATGCATCCAAACATTGAGCTGGTTGACATAGCCAAAAAAAAAAAAAAAAAAAAACGTGTGCACATTCTCAAATGTCCTGCTCATTTAAAATGTCAGTTTTGTAGTTTCCCTGAAATTATTTCTTTGTTGTTGTTTGCTCTACTAATTATTCACATGAGTTTGAATATTTCATGCTGAAAACATCACTGACAAAATCATTGAATATGTTTTCGTGGTTTGGATCATATTACAGGAAATTTCAGACATTTTCCTTGGAAATGTTTACACAAATATTTCTATATTCCTGGTTTAATTTCTCCAAGTCTCTAATAGTTTCTCCAAGTTTCTAATACTATGAAGGGAATGGACCACATGACACCTGTTTTTTTTTTTTGACTTGTTGGTAATGGGTGACCCCATGTGACGTGCACGTCATCATTCTCTATAATGATTTGTGGTTCATGTTTCCAGTATTTCTCAACTATTTCTATATTGTAGTATTTGTACAATCCCCAATGCAACAGTCCTGTCACATTATTATGCCTTTCAGTGTACAGGCCCTCTGCCATGAGTATATCACACCCAATAACAAGGTGTGTGATTGTTTCCAATTCTGTTTTACAAAACCTATATTTGTCTGTTTCTCCCACATGTTCTGTGCACTTTGGAAGCCAGCGTGGACATAATCAACTATCCTGGGCTGTCATTATTAACTTTTCATCTTTTGGTTTCATCTCACTTCTCCTTAACCATTCCTGCATGAAATCCAGATAAACACAAGGTTGTTCCAGAAGATCTCTATATTTGCTACTATATTTATGATTTTTATCATTTCTTTTCTTCTCATCCAATCCTTCTGCTTATATTCTTTCACATTTTTGGCACATTCAGCAGATATGTATGCAGTCTCATGACTGTATATCTATACATGTAATCAATTGTAATAAGGCTCATTCTTCCTTCAGAGTACGGAATATTTAATCTTGATATACAATGATTTTTATATATCATTTGATAAGTGTGAAGCAGTTTTCTTGTTTTCCTATCCAACTGATCCAATGCCTTCTGGGGCCAGTCAATCACACCAAAACTGTGAGTTAAAACAGGAAGAGCAATTTGGTTGGAAAAGGAACACTTGTTAACAAATAATGTCATACAGCTATTACATGCAAAACACAGATTGTCAGGGATTCTGGACACAAGCATATTATTTAATTGAAAGTATCATGATACTGGAATATCTCAAAATAGAGAGATTCAACTGTATGCTCTGACACAATTCTTTTTATATCATAAGATTCAAAAAATAGCTTGGTTCCTACAAATTTCAAAGCTTTCTCAACTTAAGATTAAAACACAGACCCATTTCCAAGATTGAAAGAAGTAAACAGATAACAAGGTATGCATGTGGTAAGATAGCTTAAAACCTTCTTATACTTTACCGTTGATGTGGGTTATGTGTTTTTCATTCAGCAGACTTATCCCCCTACAAGTTCTTAACTTCCTTTCAAGGTTAAATGATTACAAAAAACATTTACCATCTGTTTGCTAAGCTCTAATAAACTTTAACAGAGTCAAGCAACTTCTCTCCTAAATAGCAAAAATATATGAAACTGAAGCAATACTTTTAAGTTAACAATGTATTAAAATAAGCAAGTTAGTAATCAAGAGTTACTCAGTTTTGCAAAGCTGCACCTCGGACTTAGTCAATTCTTTATTTGCCATGCAAATGTACTCCAAAGTCTTACGAGCCATTTCAGCCAATATAAGGACAGCTGATTCACTTCATGCATAGTTGCCAATAGGCCATTCTGCATACAAAAGAAAGCTATGGCTTGCTCGGTAGGAAACATGTCCCTCTTATTTTGTAACCTTCCAGCAGATATAGAAAAGGAATGAAAAATAGCTAGTGTCATTTGTCCCTCATAACAACATCCAGACCAGCTTCTGGGTAACCAGGGGTAGGCATAGTCTTCAAAGATTTAATAATAATTGTCCAATATTCCCATGCCTTTCCTCCAGTCATACATTTTCAATCCAAGCTCCATCAAGAAAGTCTCATTATGGGTGTAATTGCAGCTGCTGTAACCTAGTTGCACAGTTCCTTTTCTGGCATAACAAGTATCACTTTGTGTTGATGCAGCCAGATGGTAATATATTTTCTTATTCCAGTCCGTAAAGGTTTGATTTTCCACAATTATTTGATATTCTAAATAAGTCTGTTGCACTGAGACAGGTAACATTGGAATGTCCCCTTTAGCATCATGGGAAACAAATCCACACACCCAGCAGTTAGAAACATTATGTCATTGGCATATTGGTGCAGCATTCAAAGAAACAGGCTTTCTCTCATGTTGATTGGAAGCAGTACAAGGAAGAGACTCAGTGATGTCACCAGAAGGAGGTGTGGCACCATTTTCTGTAGACTCAGAAGACATCAAGCAATGCAAAGTGTGGACCCAATTTGATATTCTGTAACACTTTACTGCAGTATGCATAGTTAGGAGGATGAGATTAGGTCCCTTCCACCATGATTCCAAAGAAGATTTGCTTTGGAATACCTTTACATAGACCCAGTCACCTGATCGTAGATCATGACAAAGGAAGGTGGCTGGGACTGAGAAAATCTTCTTGACTCTTTTATAAAAAGTCTGCAAAGTAGAGATAAGTTTTGTGCAGTAGTCCAGCAAAGCTGCATCAGTAAATACCAGTTCACAGTTCCTGACTTGTGAGGAAGGTGGTGTTCTCATGGGATGGCCCATAAAAATTTCATACGGGCTTAGTTTATGAGTAGTATTTACAGTTTCCTGCATACTCATTAAAGCCAAAGGCAAAGCATCTGGCTATTTCAGTCCTCTCACTACAAATTTTAGTAATTCTGATTTTAAGAGTTTGGTTGGACCTTTCAGCAAGACTAGATGACTGTGGATGGTGGTGACAATGTAACTGCAAAGAAATGTTTAACACTACATAATTGTTTTACAATTTCAGCAGTAAAATGGGTACCTCTGTCTGAGTTAATACTATGAGGTATCCCAAACCTCAGAATAAATTCTTTTAACAATTTCTTTATTACTGTTTCAGCATCACGCGGTAGTGGTGTTGCGGTAGCGTTGTCACCTCGCAGTAAGATGCTGTCCGATTTGATTCTCAGCTAGAGCGTCTTCTGCGTGGAGACATGCATGAATGGGCATACCTTCGTTGAAGGTTGTGCATCAGGGCTGGTAACTCGGCACGTAAAACTCAACTACCAATCATTAGCGGACCGGAGTTCCGCTGTGGCGACCCCTAACCAGGAAAAGCCGAAAAGACACAACAACAACTTAGCACATGGATAGGCTTCCACCCATGCAAAAAAGGCACATTCTACTACCAGTATGTAGGAGAATGTAGCACATTGTTGCATTTGGACAAAATCTAGCTGGATGTTTATAAAGGGTCCCCAAGGTGGGGGTAATAAGTAGAAGGCCTGTTTTTTACTGGCCATGCAATATTATATGACAAACATATCTCACAATTATTTACATGATGACTAGCTAAAATAAGATTAAGAAGTCATCTATGCTTACCAATATGATTCAAGTGTCATGCCTTTACCAGGCAGGGTAGTATGGCTAAAGGTATTAATATTCTGCCATCAGGATCTGTCCATACTAAATTATTTTGCCTTTTACAATCCACATTGATCCACCTCTTTTTCTCAGCTTCTGAAGCTTAATGAAATCATTAAAATTATAAGGATTGTCAGATTTTGCAGATATTTCCTGCATAACAAAAACAAAATTTCTAGTGACATTCAAACCAGCAGTTTGTTTGGCTACAAAATCTGCTACTTGATTACCTTTTGCAGTAACAGCGTCTCCCTTTTCATATGAGCTTGCACTTTAACTAGAGCTAAAGCCTTTGGTAACAAGAAAGTGTCTAATAAGTTCTTTACAGACTTTCCATTTTTTTATCTCAGTACCTGTTGATGTTAAAAATCTTCTCTGTTTCCATAATTCCCCAAAGTCATGGGCTATCCCAAACCCATAACAGCTGTCAGTGTCAATGTTTACAACTTTATCTTTAGCTAATTTACAGGCTTTTGTTAATGCAATCAATTCAGCAACTTGTGCGGAAGTAACCCCTTGTGATCTTTCCTGACACAGTATGGTATTTTCAGTATATATGGCTATGCCTGCTTCAAAATTTCCCATTTCTTTCTATTCCACATGATCCATCCATGTACAGTTCCATTTCTGCATTGTCTATTGGAATATCTTTCAAATCAAGTCTAGGAGAAAGCACATGGTTAGTTCCAATCTCTTGCTGTTCACCATCTCCTGTCATGCGCAGGAGGGATGCTGGGTTCAATACCTGACATCGCTCAGTGGTGATTGATGGATTTGAAATTAGCAGCAGCTCATATTTTGTCAACTTAGTGGCTGAGAGATGCTGTGTTTGGATTTCAGTAAGTGCAGATACCGCATGGGGAACTGCAACTGTAAGTTTGTGTCTCAGGACCAATGCTGCAGATTGTTCTACCATCAGTACAGCTGCTGCTATGGCCTGCAGGCAGCCTGGTAATCCTCTAGCCACCAGGTCTAACAATGAACTGTAATATGCAATAGGTCTAAATACATCACCAATGTGCAATAGGTCTAAATACATCACCATGTTTTTGAACTCGCACCTCTGTTGCATAACTCCCATTTTAGAACAAAGTAAAAAGGTTTATTAATAATCTGGAAGTCCTAAGGCCGGGGCTATAGCAAAGGCTTGTTCAAAGAAAGTAAAAGCAATGTCATCCTTTTCTTTCCAGGGCAACAGCTCTGGTGTGTCCTGCTTGAGCATGTCAGTTAAAGGTCAAGCAATTTCTGCATTATTTGGTATCTTCCACTTACAATATCCAGCCAAACCTAGAAAAGCTTGTAGCTGCTACTGAGTAATAGGATGAGATGCTTTTATAATAACTTCAACTCATGAAGGCAGGAGATGTCTCTCTCAATGTGAGATGTGTCCTAAATACTTTACTCTAGGTGACCATAACTGAAGTTTTTCTTTTGATACTTTGCACCCCTTTTTTGCTAATTCATTCAGTAAATGTATGGTGTCATGCTGACAATGTGTTATTGTACCTGAAGGTATAAGTAAATCATTTACATATTGCACCAGTACATATTTGTATGAAACTGGATTTCTTCAAGGTCCTGCTTTAAAATGTGTGAAAAGATTGAGGGACTGTCAACAAACACTTGTGGCAGTTGCTGCCACATATACTGAATTCTCCCATATGTTAAAGACAAATAAATACTGGCTATCTAGATGAATAGGAATGTAAAAGAAAGCTGAACGTACATTTACTACAGAAAAGTAAGTAGCCAACGGACATATACAACTTAATATAGTTGCTAGATTTGGCATTACAGGATAGGAAGGGATGGCAACTTGATTTACTGCTCTTAAATTTTGCACAAACCTATATGTGCATCTGCCTGGCTTTTTAACTGGAGGAATAGGACTATTACAGCAACTATGTGTTTTTGCTACAATTCCCTGTTGGAGCAGAGATTAAATCACAGATTTGATTCCCTGTTCTTCATCAGGTTTTAAAGGATACTGTACTATATGAGGAAGTAGCTTTGTAGGATCTACACATATTTTCACAGGTACACCAGATTTTAACAGACCTTCCTCATTAGAATGTTTTGCCCACAAAATGTCATGAATCTGCTGTAGTAGTTTGTCGTCTGTACTCAAACATGACATTTCTGTCTGTACTTCTATAACACTAAGTACAGCAAGCATTTCTTCTTCAGATTCGGCAGGTACAGGTAAATAAATACCATCCGCAGTACAAAAAATAGTGCAACTTAATTTACAAAGCAGATTCCTGCCCATTAAATTTGCTGGAGCTGAAGTACCTAATAAAAGGGCATGATGATTTTTTTCAGCCCTAAAGCGACCAGAATAGGTTCAAATACAGGAAAAGCAATAGGAGTGTTAGTAACACCCACTGATGACACATTTTCACAAGAAATTGGTGACTGGGTTACACCAGTATCAATCAAAAATGGAACATCTTTTTGTCATGCTTTCAACTTAATAAAAGGTCCTTCTTGATCTGCTTGCATGAATGCTCTTATGTTTACCTCATCCTTCTCCCTGAGTGTTGTCCCCGGACATTTGTTGTCACTCTGGGGGTGGCGTGGTAGAGAAACATTGGAAGGATTTTGATTTTGCCACTGCTGCAGTTGCTGCTGTTGATGTTACAGATTAGGGCATTTTCCTTTCCAGTGTCTCATTTGTCCACAGTTGTGACAAGCCCCTCTCCCAGCTTGAATTTTTTGAACATTTGTTGTCCTTCCTCAACTCTGTCTACCTCACCTACCTCTTCCCCTACCTCTACCCCTTCTTTCAAAACTCTGTGTTTGCAATTGCATGAGTTTATATTCTGCATCCCTACTCATTTTACCAACTTGATCCATGTAGTGCTATACAAATTTTATTAACTTATCTGTTTCCTTCTCCTGCCAAGCAACCTAGTTTTGCTTTAATAATGTCTGCACATTAGGTAAAAGTCCATGTACAAAAGCTACATTAAAAGCTGCTTTAGCATTTCCCATTGGATCTACTAAAGTAATCAGATGGTGTTTCTCCCTTGCTTTGCGTACATGCAATAATTTTATCCAAGTTTGGTTTAACAGGACAAACTGTCAACATTTCTTGTAGCATTTATTCTCTGACTTCTGCTAATGCCCTTTTCCCTTCAGCAGTTGAATAATTTGGGTCTTCTGCTGGATCCAAGCCAGCTTTGTTTTTTTAATTTGTCATATATATCAGGTGGGACTATAGCTTTCAACAATTGTCTTAAATCTGCCAGAGTAGGTCTATATATTTGAATAAACCTTTAATTCATCCCTAAATTTTTGTGGGTCTTGTATAATTTTAGGAAAAGTTTTAACTATAGAATGTAAATCACTAAGTATCCGAGGTCTATGGACTAATGCCATAGTACCATCTGAATGTGGTACTTCTCTGAGGGGCTTTACAGAAATATCCATATGCTGTTCCTGTCTTTCAACCTGTCTTGTCCTTTAGCGAGTAAATTGCACCTTTTTACCTGAATATTCTACCTCACCGTAGTGTGTAATATTCACATTATTATCTAACTGAGAAGAGGAAGTGGTTGGATGGACAGTACTAAAAGGTTCAGATTGGGGTGAGGCTGATGTTGAGTGTGCAGGTACAGAAGGAGTGACATATATAGATGCACTTCTCCATGGGGTACAGACTGATCTATGTCTTGTTGGGATCAATGGGGAACCTGGTCATTTCTATGATGTGGGAAAAAGGGAAGCTGGTCATCTTACCCTCCCAAAGACTCCACCCCCCTCCCCCACTGTAGCATTGCCGTTTGAAATGGCTGGATAAAAATGAGCAGCTGGTATGATATTGCATGCTTTAACTGTATTTTTAGTTCTTTAACCCGTTGTAACATTTTGTCATTTGTGTCTTTTAACCCCTTTGTAGCAGATTCTTTCTGCCATTTAAAATGTTTCATTATACCAATCATTATAGCTATTCCATTGATCAGTTTTAATTCTATTAATTTAATTTTATTTTGTTAATATTTTTTTTAACTGTATTTATGTGCTCAATCTTTTTATTTTGTATTATTCACTCTAACTACTATGTATAACTTAGAATATATCATTCTATGTTACTTTGAATTTATGTATGTAATATCCTGGAGCTTTTCTCCTCGGGTCTGCACTGAAAATGGGCTTCTAGCTCATTTGGATCAACCTGGTTAACAAATGTCAAATAAAATAAATAAATAACTATTACCCTTTTATTTTAACTTAGTACATAAATGTAGTTTTTTAGTTTTATGAAAAATGCCATTGTCAGGAAAGCATAAATCTAGGTTTGGTTTAATTAGTTTGTGCCAATATGCTATGTATTGATGAGTGTGGCCCATATGTGCAGTACATATAATGGGCTGGAGAACCAACAGATGGTTCAGAAGTCTTACTCCATGACTTACCCATAATATAGAATGTAATACACTGTGCTGTTAACCCCCTCTATTTATTTCTTTTTTTTCCCACTACCACAGAACACATTCAGTCAAGCATACATATTCATACAAATTGTCAGACATGAACATCAGTACTTGTAGGGCCCCTCCCTGCTATGCATTTATGACAGAAACCCAATTCAGTCTAAGTACCAGGCCCCTCCCAGTTAGTGCAGGGAGCATATGTTATAAGAAAAACCTTGCAATTGTGAACTTAAACCTAAACACAGAATGCATTCACTAGTGCAATAAGTAATTTGCATACAATCCAAAGCTGCATTGACATCACCAAATACCTACAGAAACTCAAATACAAAATGTAAGTTAAAAGTATTTAAAGAAGTGGGTGCCCAGTATTTGTTGAAGAGATCCCTGCCACAATCTCCAGTGACGTGAAGCAGAACAAATAAACTTCAGCTAGAGCTGGAAGTCTCAGGTATTATCATGCAGCTATTTAATTCAAAACACAGAGTGTCAGACATTATGGATGCTAACATATTATTTATTATAAAGTGCCATGATACAGGAATATCTCAAAATAGAGAGATTCAACTGTATGCACAGATGCAACTCTTTTTATACCATAAGATTAAAAAAATAGTTTGGTTTATACAAAATTCAAAGCTTTCTCAACTTCAGATTGAAACACAAACACACGTTTACAAGGCTGAAAGGAGTAAACAGATGACAAGGTATGCATATGGGAGGATAGCTTAAAACCTTCTCGTGTTTCATCCTTGACATGGTTTATGTGTTTTCTTTCAGCAGACTTATCTTCTACAAGTACAAAGTCCCTAACTTCCTTTCAAGGTTAAATGATTACAAGAAACATTTACTATCTGTTTGCTAAGCTATGATGAACTCTAACAGAGTCAAACTGTTATTTTCAACCAAATAGCAAAACTATATGAAACTGGTGCAATACTTTTAAGCTAACAGTATATTAAAATAAGCTTTAATAGTCACAAAAATAACATATCCAGTACAATAGCTTGGACTTCATTCCTAGATGTCAAGGCTGTTTCCAATATTAAGTTTAGTCTTCTGATGTATTCCTCACTATGTTTTATTCACATTTGTTTATATTTTATTGACAACCCATCAATTCCCAAATATTACTCTTTCCTCTTCAAGTTCCTTTATATCACATTCCTGTCCTAGATAGGTCTACTTTGGAAGCTCAAAGTTTCACAATTTCCAACTTCATATGGTTGAGACCATAAGATCAAATTTTGAAACTTGGAACAGTTTAAATGAAGATCGAGATACAGTGCGGAACGGGAAATTTACCATTCTCTTCACTATAGTGCGATTTCAGAGTTGGTATGCTTAATTAGTAGGGGGTGTAGGGGGTACAGCTCCCCATGTGAAGGGTGCAGAAGGGCTTTCCCCCCTGAATAAATGTCAAAAATAATTTTTTTTAATTGAAGTTTTGAACTTTTAAAAGTTTGATGTTATGATCTTGACCATATAAAGTTCGAAGTTTTGAAAGTTCAAGCTTTCAAAGTAGATCCATCCAAGATTGATATTTTCTTTGTGCTGCAACTTTCCTGCTTTAATTGTTGCTTTTGCACATTTATCAAGACCAAATGACATTCTTATAAGATCTGAGAAAGTTTCAATCACTTGCAGATGTGCTTCCGACTCCTCATCTGATGAACCATACAGTTTAAAGTTAAACACAAAAAGCAGATGAAAAATCTTTAGGCAATTTTTTGGGAGCCAAATTTTAACTTAAGATCTAATCTGTTAAATAAACAGCTTATTGAGTCAAGAGCAAGACAAAATAATAGCACTGACAAAGTATCACCATGAAATATCCCCCTTTAAATTTTATCCATGGGATAATAATTTTCCCTTTGTCATGTCTTAATTTCAAAGTGGTTTGTCAGTGTTTCATAATCACAGTAATGTAATTGATCAGTGTAGGATCTATTTTAAAAATCTGTAAGCACTACTTTATCTATGAAAGTGGGATGCTGTTAAATGCTTTTTTGTAATCTATCCATTCCATACTTAGGTTCTTCCCCTTTTTACAATTCTCCGTTGTGGCTTTATTTAGCAACAAATGATCCTTTGTTCTATATGACTTCCATTTGTTACGTTTTTGCTGTATTGCCATGACTGTGTTTTCTTCTAAATGACTATAAACTCTGCCTGCATCAATTCCAGTATACAGTTTGTACATTGTTAGAAGGTAAGTCATTGGTCTATAGTTTTTAGGATGGCTTACAGGTTCACTGTTAAGGAAGAATATCATATTTCCTGTTGTTAACCAGGTTGGTATCTGGGTTGCTCATATAAGTAGTTCTTGGGGCAAAATCTTTATGTAAAGATGTTAATACTTTTAGCCAGAAGTTAGGTACTGCATCTGATCCTGGGGTTTTCCATTTAGGAGCTTTTGTTAATTTTGTTTCAATCTCTCTGGCCATTGCTTCATCCCATTTCCTGTCCTGTACATTAACTCTTTACTGTTTCTTTTAATTTTTCTATCCATTCAGCACCTTTGTTATATTCCACAGGTTCTTCAAAATATTTCTCCAAAATGTTTCTATTTTTTTCTTTTTTTGATGGTGTTTCTATTCCTTTTGTTTTTTCAGAGTTCTCTATAAAACTTTTTTGGGGTCATCAACAAAATGCTTAATTTGTACATTTTCTTTATATTTATCTGCACAATCTTCTATGTTTTCTGTCTCTGCTGATATATTCAGTTCATTATTTGCAATAGTGTATGATGGCTGCTGGTCTGTTCTAATACTATGCATTGTTTATATCATGTCCATCATTGTAAGTATTTTTGTTGATCCATTCTCTCTTCTATACTCTTCTAACAGTGACACTTCTTGTTTTAATTGCTTAATAGTTTTCTCTGTTCGATGCTTCCATTATGGTATTTTATTTCTTCCCTCCCTTTCCTTTATTGTTGTGTATTTTTGTGGTAAAACTTTATCTGTCATCATCGAAATGAAATCCAGAGAGTGCTTCACTAATCAGAAACGTTGGATTCCCGTTCCACCTTTGTGCAAGCTGTTGTCAAATAAATTCCAACTTAAGTTGTTCCAATACTCCTTCAGTTGTAATGGGGTAGTTGTCAGCCATAGTGTCACAAAACATGACTAAGATTGAAATAAATAAAAAATTTTAATGAAAAAATTCCAATAAAATCAGCTAAGTGCTTTGTCCCATAAATAACAGGAACTACATTAGAGCTGTACAAACAGTATTTAAACATTGATGGAGGTCTGTACAACTCTAATGAAGTCCCTGATGTTTATGGGATGAAAGTGCCTAGTTGATTTTATTGGAATTTTTTCATTAAAGTTTTTGTATTTTAAGCTGTGGGCAGCAGCACAGACTCTGCATGGTGCCCTATAGGGGGAAGAGTTGTATACACCAACCACTTTTGGCATCTACTGTGGTGCTCAATATCCTCAAGATAGGAGAACAGACTGTGCACCATGGCAGGGCTAGCCACTTGAGGTGTAAAATATGGCTCTAGGTGATTTGGTCATGTTGACTAATGTCGACAAAATGGGCATGGGTAGTTACTGGTGATAAGTGGGTTGAGGACCCAGCCTACTCCAACCTATACCAGGGACTCATGCTAAAGGTGGCAGGCATGTATGTGCCCCTATTGGCCAATGTGTGCCCAGCATAAATACCAGCAGCCCTAGATCAATAAGCTACTGGCTATCCAGTCTCCATTTGCCCAGCCTGGGTTAACTGGGAAAGCTCTGTTGAGCGAAAGCTGGATGTAAAACCAACCAACCTGACAAACATGAACTAAGAATTGCTACACACAATGTAGGTGCTTGGACATGGATAACACGATGGAACAGAGGAGGCTGGACAAGAGCCGAGGTGGAAGGGCAGTGCAGCAACGCCACTTGGCTTGGGCTTCAGAGTCTTCTACTCAGGAGGAGGATAGGCTAGAAATGGTATGGTAATTGTGGTGAGAGGCTTCAGAAAGCAGTAAGGGATGTTATCAGAATTAATGACAGACTCATGATAATCAGACTCCAGTGTAAGGATAAGGCAGTATTCATAATCTCAGCCTATGCCCCACAGCTGGGTTGTGATAGTGGGGAAAAGCATTAATTCAGACAGCAGTTGCAGGACCTACTAGATAAAGCAGGACAACATGAATTGGTGTTGATATTGGGTGACTTGAATGCACATATTGGGACAGACAGAACATGAGATCAGGACTGCTTGAGTCCACATAGGTGGGGCAACAGGAATAAAGAAGGACAGACCAATCTAGATTTCTGTTTTGGTAAATGGCTTGATAGTAGCCAACACATTGTTCAGAAAAAGACAGTCAAAAGATCACATACAAGAGTGGCCAACATGCAACTAAGGTAGACTTCCTCCAAGTAAGGAAATGGCACTGAGGTAGAATCACTGATTGCAAAGTCATTCCCAGTGAAACAGTGGGCCCACAGCATAAACCACTGGATGCCAAAATCAGGTGCAAGCAGTGGTCAGAGAAGGCTCTAAGGTCAACAGAGACCAGGCTGAAGAACTGGAAGTTGACCGGAGAGAAAGGACTTACTCAGGGCAATAGCACCCCAAGAAGAGGAGAAAATATGTAGAGTTGAAGAAGAATGGCAAAGCCTCCAGACAGCATGCGTGAGGACTACAGAACAGATATGTGCCCAAGCCAGGTATGGAAATAAGGTACATAAGGAAAGGTCATGACAGAATGCAGAAGTCCAGGAAGTCATTCTGCCACCCGTCCTCTGGGCCAGTGATCATGGAGTCTCAATCCTTACCACTGTCACCAGTGAATGATATTTACTTGGAAAAAATAGATACACACAGTATTTTTAGATGCAGCTCTCTGCACCTAATACAATTTCCCTTAAGAGCAGACAGGGAGCACACTCAGTCCTGGGGCTGAGTTTCCCTCTTTCTCTCGCAGGCTCCAAATAAGATTCCTCACTGACACAGCTGTAGAGTTGAGTCCTCAGCCGAGTGTTCCAAGCCAAGTCCTCCAACACCCTCTCTGTGAAACCAGCTGACACACATTCTTTTTGATTTGATTTTGACACAGACACACACACACACACACACACACACACACACACACACACACACACACACACACACACACACACACATACATCTGAAAAAGGCTGGCACAGATTTACCAGCTATGCCCCCTCTTCCTAGACTATAAGGTAGATACTGCCACCAAAACTCTCCAAAGCCAGCTACTCTAAGACTCTTGCAAGGGTACCCAATTATACTGAGTAAAATTAATACTAATACAAATGGTAGTCTTTGACCAATGCAGCAAGGCTTTCAGGAGTGCCCACAGTATCACCAAATAAATATAAGTACTCACAAATGATGCATTTTCTCTAAAAAAAAAACAGCCACAATGAAAAGTTTAAATATATTTAATAATAAATAATAAAAGAACATGAAAATGCTAAATATTTATCAATAAACACCAGAGTTTCAATCACAGGAAATATTAAAAATAACACAGATGGGAAGATTCATACAGATACAGAAAAACAATACTTAATGGAGAACTAGATCCAAGGACTCAAAAACATGTTTATTTCATCATGGTTTGGTGTTTCCTATATTTTAACACCACTCTGGGACTATTTACAGGTTTTTAAATATTTTTATACATAATTTATGAGTCTGACCACATGGGGTCTGGCATCTTGAAGCAATTCTGATTGTTTAGTCTGCCTCTAGGCATCCCACAAAGCAGTTATTGTCTGTAAATAGTTACATCACACATTCCTCTTTCTTCCTAAAGCTCCTGTCACTGCATTCATTTTACATGCATAGACTGCAGTCTTTCAGTCAGTTTTAAGTAACATTTCACGCAGTTCAATGACTACTTAAAACACAGTGCAAATGCCACAGAACAGACTTTCTAAGTACTTTTTACTGCTGCTTCTTTTTAGAATGGCTAAACCGCAGGTTTTTTTTTTATGAAGCCTGAATTGTAGAACTTTGACTCATCTCCTATCCCCCTTCACACCTAGCTTCCCTAGCTGTCAAATTGCTAAGGGTAATTTGAGCCATTACCTGCTGTGATTGGCAGCTCACAGCAGGAGACTTGACTCCTGTACTGTGTCCTTGTTCTAGCCTTTACTTTCTGTTATTGGTAAAGGAAGGACTAGGTAGCTGTGACATTGCAGCATGGGTGGGTTTTTGGGACGGTTATGGTGATGTCAGTTTTGGGAGGGAATTGGACAGAAAACTACCTGTATTCATTGGCTTTGATGACATCAATGAATTGGAGACTGCAGCAAGCTTTTCCAGGGTGAGATAAATGTTTTTTGAAAGTGAAACCACAACAGTACAATAAGGTAGTGTTCTAGTGGAGAGAAACAGTCAATTTAAAATATTTTAAATGCTGTGTTGTTTATTCATAGCAGGGACAATAAATAGGGAGACGGATCTAAATAATTACTGTTTCCTACTTACTTAATAAAGCAAGGCAAGATGAAATGGGTGAGTGGTCTTGTCAGTTCCAAAACAGAGTGCCCTGTGACTTCTGTCTCATCTAGTGTTAAAACATAATTTCAGTGCTGGATTACAGAATGAAATCACATACATCTGGTCACCTGATTCTGGCTCCGGTACTACTCCCTTTACTAGAAACTGAACCAGAATCTAGCACGTATGCGTCATAGTACACACACGTATTGAGCTTTGATAAGATGTGTTATAGCATCTGGAAGCTATAAAACCATTTCAAAAACTTCCACCCTTCCAGGCTTGCAATTACTTTGCTCCAAGGACAATACAATAGGATGTCTAGCCTTGGTTTTCACAGATGTTTTGTCTCTGGCTGCAATTAGAACTGTAAAATACAATATTTATGGCCTATACCAGGTAATTTAATTTCAGACTGTTTTTCGAAGTTATATGGACTGATATTAACCTCTTTTCTTCTGGTATCATCTGTTATAATATATTCATTTCAACAGTTACAATACAGTCTGACATACAGGTGTATTACTTTTCTGTCCAGCAAGACCCACTGTTGGTACATTTTTTAACACAAGCAACTTTAGAAATATATTTTAACACAAGCACCTGTGCAAATCAGTTTGATATACAAATGGCATACAATTATTTACAAAGCTTCATCTAGCTATGCTGGCATATGTTACACATCCACTGCCTTACTTTTTCTGGCATAGCTGGGAAAGAAGGAGTGCAGGAAAAAATGTGAGACAAAAAAGAAGGCCCAGGCTAGGAAGGAATACTGGTTGGCTAACAAAGAAGCTGAGAAAGAAGCTGCAATAACAAAGAATAGGGCATCAAAGGCATGCTACCAGCTTCTGGAAAGTGACTCAGTAGGTGATATAAAGAATCTATATTAGGTTGCAAGGCAAAGACAGACAGATAAAGAAGACAAACATCCTTCATAAGGGATTCCAGCAACCACCTGCTCACCAGCTCACAGGACATCAAAGGCAGACAGAAAGAGTACTTCCAGCAGCTTCTAAATTAAGAAAAACCCACAGAAGCTGTACTGCCCCAGACACAGTCTAGAATGAGAGAACAAGAGGAGCTCACCATAGATGAAGTAAGAATAGTACGGGTCTATGTAAGAACAATGAAAACTCAAAATGTCGATCGCTCACATGAGCGAATAATCAGGAAATCAAAATCTCTATTGTGGGGGGGCTGTGCCCCCCGCTGAATATATATTCCTACTCCAAGATCACACTACAGTGAGGAAAGTGCAAATATTTCAATCTTCACTGTACTGCGATCCCAAAACAACATCGACTTCCTGATTATTCGCTCATGTGAGCGATCAACATTTTGAGTTTTCGGCGATCTAAAGTAGACCCGAATAGTACTAAGGAACATGAAGTCAGGGAAAGCAGCAGGTTCAGATGAGGTTACAGAAGATATGATTTAGATGCTGGATGAGACTGGGAAGAAATGGCTGCTTAGGGTATTCATAGCAGTGTGTAGAGAAAGGTGTATCCCAGATGACTGGAGAATAAGCATACTCACACTAGTGTACAAAAACAAAAGGGACATCCACAACTGAAGGCAGTACAGAGGTATCAAACTCCTGTCACATTGCATGACAGTTTTGGAGAGGGTAATTGATAAATGGATTTGCACAGCAGTAGAAAGTAAGATGGGAGATGAGCAGTTCAGATTCAGAATAGGATGCAGCACATCTGACCTGATGTTTGCAGTGAGACAGATAGTTGAGAAGAAGATGAGGAAAGAGTCCAACTGGGCATTCTTAGACTTGGAGAAAGCATATGAAATGGTCCCAAGAAAGCCGATTTGGACAGTACTGCAGTGGTTTGAAGTCCCAGAAACATTGGTAGAATTAGTGCAGGCTATGTACAAGGACCTAGTGACTCAGGTACGAACAATGTTCAGCCTCACAGAGGGATTCCCAGGGTTCAGCTCTGAGCCCACTGCTGTTCATACTGGTGATGGACTACATTAGCAAACAGATTGGAGGGGACAGATCAACTAAGCTGCTATATGCAGATGATGTGGCAGTACAGGCAGACTCTGAACTAGAACGTCAGCAAAGGATAGGAGAATGGAATGCAAATCTGAAGGCACATGGGATGAAACTAAGCACATATAATAAGATGGTGGTAATGGCAGCAAATTGGGGAAATAAGAAAAAGATGAGAATTGAGACAGAAGGGAAGATAGTGAAACAGTTAACAGCTTCAAGTATCTGGGAGGGGTGGTTGTGGAGAAGGGAAGTCTGAATGAAAAAGTCAAAGCTAGAATCAAAGAGGCTGCAGCCAACTGGCATAGATTGTCAGGTGTAGTGTATGACATAAGAATGCCAAGGAAACTGAAACGTAAGGTGTACAAAACAGTGGTACAACCAGTACTACTGTATGCTATAGAAACCTTGGCAGTAAAGGCAGAACAGATGAGGAAGCTAGAGGTGATGGAAATGAAGTGCCTGAGACAGGTGGTAGGATGCACACTGTGGGACAGATGAAGAAATGACATAAGAGCAGAAGCCAAAGTAACTCCAATCAAGAAAATATCAAAGAGAACAGATTATAGTGGTTTGGGCACATGTGCAAAAAAACAGAAGACAATCTGGCGAATAAGAGTTGGCACAGACAGGAAGAAGGTAAGAGGAAATGAGGGCATCCAGCAAAGAAGTGGATGGATTGTGTGAGAGAAGATCTGCAACAGTCAGACATGAATTTTGAAGAAAGCAGGAGTGTAACACTGAAATGAGAGAGATAGCTATAGTTAATATGACACCCTGACCCCATGAAGAAAAATGGGAAAAAGGGGTTTGATGATGATGATTTATTTCAATTTTAGTTGTGTTTTGTGATGCTGCAGCTGACAACTACCCCATTATAATTGAAGGTGTATTGGAAGTGCATTAAACAACTTCATTTGAAATTTGACAGTAGCTTGCATGAAGCTGGAGTGGGAGATATATCTGACATTTCTGATTAGTTAGGTGCTTGCTGGATTCAAATTTGGTTACCAGTTTTTGAGCTGTTAGTGTTTGGAGTCTTTATCTGTGATCAGTTTAGCTACACAGTAATATATCCTATTTACTTAAGTTATATGAATTTCTGTTACTAGTCGTGAGTACTGTGTTTATCTGTTTTATCAGACTTCTAACATTTTGGGCCTTATTTACTTTCTGTAATCTATTTCTTTCATCAGCCTTAATATGAATAAACTGAACAAACAAAACAAACAAAAAACTGCTGCAAACAAAATAACACAAAGCAGAAAACTGGATATATACAGACTCCAATTTCATTATTAGTGCTTTCGTTTAAAGATTGCCAAACTTCTTCAGATCTGAAGAAGTTTGGCAATGTTTAAATAAAAGCGCTAATAATAACATTGGGGTCTGTATATATCTAGTTTTCTGCTTTGCTTTATTAGTGCTTTCATTTAAACATTGCCAAACTAATGTTTAAACAAAAGTGCTAATAATGAATTTGAGGTCTGTATATATCCAGTTTTCTGCTTTGCATTGTTTTTTTTTTGTTTGTTTTCATCAGTCTTAATATGTCTATCCACCTCTATTAAATCAATAAACTCTTTCCTTAGATCATTGTCTTCTAAACTGAGGGCACATTTTTTGCTCTCTTTCATGTGGGCATTCTACAGAAAGTTCCAGAACTTCTTTCTGTGACATATCCTGCTTAGCTACATCCCGTGTCATCTGTTGCTTCTTCATTTGGGAACTCATTGGCCCATCATTTCACAAATTTGCCTGCATCTGAGTTGCCACTGTTTTTCTGCTCCTTCCCTTGTTGTGCAATTCCAGTTGAACTTTTGTACTGGTTTCCTACTGAAGTCTCCAGAGCATCATCATGTGCCAAGTGATCAGATGCTTTTCATTTCACCTGTTTCTCCTTACTTTGGGGACTCATTGTTCCATCATGCTGTGGCATTACTTGAGTTTTATTTTCTGCACTAAATCCTTCACTTCATATGTAATCCATAACTTCAGTTTTTTTCCTTTAATTTCACCATTACTAATCATATTTTCTACTTTCCCTCTTTGTTTTCTTACTTTTTGTATTATAAAATTTCCCATAGCTGGTTGCCTTTCCCTGTATTTTTCTTCAAATATCTTTGGTGCTGCTTTTTTGTATTGATTAGTTTTGCTATCTCCATTGCATAAATATTGCACTATATTAAGTCACATTTTCTTTCCCATCTCCACATTTCTTTTTCAAAATTCTCCCACTCCACCTGTTTCTCCTTAATTTGGAGACTCGTTGTTATATCATGCTCAAACATAACCACTGTTAGACTTTCTACATTAAATCCTTCATTTTGCAGGTATTCTCTAACTTCAGTTTCTATTTGATTAATGTCTGCCTTACTAATATTCTGTTCTGTTCTGTATTCCCATTTTGTGTTCTTATTTTTTGTATTGTGAGAATTTCCACATCTGGGTGCCTTCACTGGTATTTCTGTCCAAATATCTTTAGAGCTCCTTTTTTGCATTGCTTAGTTTGCTTTCTCCTGTGCATAAATATGACAATGTATCAAATATTTTTCTTTCCCATGTTCATAATTCTTTTTCATATATTTCAAAAATCCCTGAGTTTTGTTCTTTATATTTTTGTACTTCCCCTGTCACTTCATTTTCCTAGCCGCCTAAAGTTCCTTTGTCTATGTCATGTTTTTCTTTCATCTGATTTCTCTCTTACTCTTTTTTGAACATTTTCTGTCTGGAAATTTTCCACTTCTTGCATAATAGTAACAATAAATAATTTCTTCCTTATCCTCAGTAGTCTACTCAGTCAACTTTATGGCTCTTTTTTTGGCCTGTCAGTTTTTTTTTTTTTGTGGACTACTACTTCCTTCTACAATGGGGGACCATCCCCCCTTGAGCGTGGCATAACCTCACCGTAAAAATGTTTCCTTGTCTTGAGGCTCTGCACTTCCATTATTTCCAGTCCTGGCACCAGTGTGAAACTAGGATTGGGCACTTTTTTATCCTGAGACTTGTGCACCCAGCTGTCTTTTTTTAATTTTTAACCTATCTTTCTCCATGATATATGCTATATAAGATACAGTCTCTATATCAATGTCATTTGGGTGAGATTTTGTGAAAATTGGGTCCACTACATGAAAATTCTCACCAAGACTTAAGGATAACTTCAGCTCCAGCAATAACCAAGCAAGCTAGGAGAAACCTCGGAACAAATAAAGACAAAAAAACAAATGAAAGGTATTAAGGTCAAAGCTCTAAGTGCCCCAAAATGCATCCACAGCAAATGGAACAACCAAGGAGGGCAAAAGAAAGCCACAAACTTAATGTAGTTTAAAAGCTTAATATACACAATGTTAAGTGATTTCATCCCTAATAATGAACAGGACTTCATCAGAACAACAAACATTTCCCAAAGTGCATTTAAATAGTAATGAAAAGGTGCTACAAATTAACAAGCTAGCCAATCAATGCTTGACAAAAATTAAAGTTCAATATGAATTGAAGTGTGTAAAAACATTGTTTAAAAACAAAGATATTACAAAATATAATGTTTACTCTAGCCAAATGGTAAAACACTAGGCAGTAACACAGTATAACTTAGCTGCTCTTAATTTTAACACACTGTTGATGGACACCATGTCATTTAATCCAGGCAGCATGCTAGCATTTAATCTTAACTGCCACTGGAGCTTCAGACACTCTAAAGTGTCTTCCCAAGCCCCCCTCTTAGGTACGGTAAAACGTGTTCTAAAACAAAAAACAGAAATTTTGTATTATTTGTACATGCAAGTTTATGTTTGTACAATGCATTGCTCTCTTGCCGAGTTTGAATTTCATAGTAATGTTCATAAATTTGTTTTTTAATATCCCTTTCAGTTTTACCAATTTAAAATGAGAGGCAGTAATCACAAAAATCTAAATAGATCACCCCCATTGCATTACAATCACAAGTCTTATTCAGCCTGAATTCTTGTGGTATAGTTTTTAACTTTAAGACTTCACCCACAAAAAATATATTTGCACTGGCGGCAAGATCTGCACTTTAAAATACCCTTATTTTTTGGCACCCTTAATTATTTTACTGTTTACCACCCCTTCTTTCTAGTTTATCTTTTAAATTTATATGTATTTTAAATGTAAAGTGGGGGGCTGTGCCAACTCTAGCTGTAGCAAGGGGGTCACTAGTTAAAACCTTCCAATTACTTGTGACAATGTCTTTAACAGCACAAAAAGCATTGCTGAATTTAATTACCATACAAGTTCCATAGTTTTTTGTGCTGCTTTCATTACTATTATCTGTTGCCTCCATTGTCTGTCAAGAATTGGAGCAAAACTACTTTGTCTTTTTGATGCCACTTCGATTTTGACTTCTTCCAGTAATCCCAAGGGGTAACCTCTACTGTCAAACATTTCAACCAACTTATTAATTTCTTCCAAAAATGATATATCATCTGATGCTATTCTAGAAATTCTCACCATCTGGCCTTTTATTAGGCTCAGTTTTTGAAAAGGCGGATGGGTAATAGCATAGTGTAAGAAGTTATTGGAATAGGTTGGTTTCCTGTAAAGCTGGGACTGAACTGGCAAATTTCAAAATTTTTGCGTAAGGTCACATCTAAATAATTAATATATCTCAATGAATAGGTATAAGTAAACTTAAGAAAGCCCGTAGTAGAATTTAAAAAAGATACACAGTCACAAAGTGTAGTTTCATCCCCCTTCCAGAGGTATTAACAAGGAAGTGACAGGTAATAGTAATAAAATCAGCACAAAAAATATGAAAACTATAAAAATTCTATCTATGGTAATTAAATGAAGCAGTGTTTCTAATGCCATTAAAAATATTATCACAAGTAAATGAAAGTTTTTAACTAGTGACCGCCATGTCACAGCTAGAGTTGGCACAGCCAAAATGGTATATATGTATATATGGGTCCTTATCAGCTGATCGAGTTTTCAGAAACTCGAAAATCATATGGTCAAGACCATATGATCGGGTTTTTGAAAACCTGAAGCTTTTTGAATAGAGATCGCGGTACAGTGTGGATCAGGAAATGTATTTACCCTTTTCATCACCGTAGTGCAATCTCAGAGTAGGTATATATAATTTGAAGGTGTGGGGGGTGCATGTGTGTGTGTGTGTGTGTGTGTGTGTGTGTGTGTGTGTGTGTGTGTGTGTGTGTGTGTGTGTGTGTGTGTGTGTGTTTGTGTGTGTATGTATATATATATATATATATATATATATATATGTGTGTGTGTGTGTGTGTGTGTGTGTGTGTGTGTGTGTGTGTGTGTGTGTGGCACATCTCATTACTAAGGGTTTTGCATCCAGGAGGAAAGAGGTCATTGTCTCCCTCTACTCTTCCCTCATTGGGCCAGTCATCGAGAACAATGCCCCATTTGGCATGTACCTCATTAGACACCTGCAACAACTGGAGGGGACACAGAGGTACCTCACAGGGAGGACCCTAGGCCTTAAACACTTGTCCTATATGGACAGACTCAAAAAACTCCAACTATTCTCTGTCTCATATCGCCTACTTAGAGGCAATCACTGCTTGACTTACAAAGCCATGTCTGACCCAGCTCTGTTAGAAATGCTACATCTAAAGAAATCCCAATCCCTCCACACCACATGCTCCAGAGACTTCAGCCTCATTACTGCAATCAACAGAACAAGCTGGAAGGACAGGTTCATAACCCAGGGACTGCCCATGCTATGGAATAGTCTTCTCATACATGTCAAACAGAGCACTTCACTGGCCCTCTTCAAGAGAAATCTTGATAAGTGGATGGGAAATAGTAAATTCACCCCAGGGATCAGTCCAGTGGCTCTACTTGACAGAGGCACTGGGAACTAAGGTCGGGTGGCAGGATGCCAGGGTAATCCTATGAGCTAGGCTTGTAAAGGCTCCAGGGCCATTAGCCTAGTACACACCTATGAACCTATATATATATATATATATATATATATATATATATATATATATATATATATATATATTTATATGCGTGTGTGTATGCATGTATGTATGTATATATATATATATATATATGGGTTTACTTCATTTCGCTGAAAACTCATTTCACTGAATCTCACTTCACAGTGTCCAATTCGCTGAAAGCTCCCTTTACTGAAAACTCATTTGACTGAATCTCATTTCACTGAATGTTAGTAGTGGCAGTGTGTAGAGTACTGTAAGGCAAGTAAAAGATATATACCCTTTTCCCCACTGTAGTGTAATCCTGGAGTTAGTATATATAGGTGGGGGGGACACAGCCCCCTACATTGGCGGGTGTGGGGGGTGTAGCTCCCCACCAAGTTTTGTTTTATATTGTATGGCTTCTATTAAGAGAGTAAGTAAGTAGTTTTTAGGTTCTGGAAGGAGTTAGTCATTGGTGTTGTAAGTGTGCATGTCTATGGTTTAAACTGTAGTATACTGAAATTTAACTTTGTAAGCTTTCGGTGAAATGAGATTCAGTCAAATGAGTTTTCAGTAAAGTGAGATTTCAGTCAATTGGACCTGATGAAGTGTGATTCAGTGAAATGAGTTTTCAACGAAGTGAAGTAGACCCATATTTATCTATATATATCTATATCTATCTATATATATATATATATATATATATATATATATATATATATATATATAGAGTCTATAATAGGTTGCTGAAATGGTATATCGGCAAACTCCTACTGAGTGACCTGTAATCAGCGAAACTCACTTCAGAGATTTGCTGAATTCACTAAGGGCAACGAAATACTTCCCCAAAGGACAACAGACAACTATAGGACTTTGCCTTTTTCTCCACTGTAGTGCAATCTTGGAGTTGGTATTTATAGTTGGGGGGATTGGGGGTGAAGTCTCCCAGTTGGGTGGGCTCGAGTCAGATAAATGTTGGTCTCTTGTGCTTTGGGAAACTATTTAGTTGCCCTTAGTAAATTTAGTGAATTGCTGATGTAATTATGGCTGATTGTGGGTCGCTGAATAGGTGTTCGCCAGAATATGATTTTGGCGAACTAATATAGACCCCATATGTGTACATATATCTATCTATGTATATATATATATATGTATATATGAATCTGGCCCTGTATGACATCATAAAGCAGTTATAAGTCTTATCTAACTGAATTAGCTTAGCTCAGGTTTTGTTGCTTCTCTTACCAGCCTCTTGCAAGCTTTGCTTTATGTAAAAGAACAGTTTAGGTTTTTGTGCTCTCCTTTTACTGGTTTCTGAAGGATCTGGAAAAATAAGATTTTTTTCTGTTTGCAAATCTAATTTACTGCAGACGTATTCTGTAGTAATATTATTAACATGCTTTTTAGCAGACACACTGGCTTCATGTTTTTTAAATTCATTATTTATGTCTTAGAGATACAGACAGTGAAAATCTGATTTAAAAATGTTGTTTTTTCTCTTCCCTGTGGCTTGTTGTTATATAAAGTCAGTGGATTCCTACCTTCCTTATTACAATGCCTTTGATTCATGGTCTCATGCATGATTTTGCATCAGCCATAGTCTTAAATGGAAAAAAAAAACAGTGAGGTGTTTCATCCTTTTAATAAAGTAACTTGTCATACTTGAAAGTTTCAGAATTGGGGAAGTAAGTGTCAAGTCTTAGGTCACCCTTTTTAAGCAGTACCATCATACTGCTTGCTCCTTCCTCTTTCTTTCACTTGTTTCCCCAGCTGTGGCTTGGATTTTTACTTCTAGTAAAAAGGATGATTAAATGTATAGAATTTCAGCATAAATGCTTCAGAAGTGAATTAGTAACATCGGGGCATATAGTATTCAGTTACGGCGTGTAAAGATTTGCTATTTTCAAAGCACTTACTTATCTAGAAATACTTCCAAGTATTATTTAGAATTATTTGCAAGACATTTCACAGGAAAATGCCACACACTATACCTGTGCAGTTAAGGTCTTCCCATAAAGGCAACTAGCGAATTTAGATATTCATTAACTAAGCATTTGGATAGCCCATATCAGAGGAAAATTACCCCGTCACAGAAATAAACAGCTGTATGAATTCAAGAGTTAAAACATTTACATCAGTTCTGCTTATTAACTTTAGAAAATAATAATACATCGCCCTGTAATAACCAGTTATTGTGCATAAATTGCAATTCTAAATAAATCCAGTTTATTTTTCTAATCTGCTAAACTCAGAAATGAAAAAAATGTACAACATCATCATATCTGGATCCAGTCAATATAGCACATAAAGTACTTATAAGAAACATGCTGAAAAGCCTGGACCATATTTTACAATATTTATATGAAACAACATAGTCTTTGGAAATATAACCATTTTTATAACAGAGCTTAAAGCACGGTTATCTCCCACACCAGTAGTACTGGCCTCATTCACTTATAGCTACTTCACATGCCTAAAAACGTAGCAAAATTTTGTCTTAACTAGCTGTATCATCGATGTCTAGCACAAGTGGTTCACATTAATCATGAATCCTTGTACTCCAGCTAACAGGTAACCTAATGACTAGCTTACTGTTCTCAGAGAACCCATTGTTGGGACATCTATAATCTCCTCAATTACTCCCAAGCAAAGATATTCCTCATTGTAGTAGTGTATAGTTTGTCCGAATGTAATCACATATGGAGTCTGTGGAGTCTGTATCATAAACCTCACAAAATATTATTTTTTCTACAAAATGTAAAGTGTAAAATCTTATTACTGAGCCTGGTAATGCTTATATTTAAATAACTCTTTCTCTCTGTAAATAGTCCATAATAAATTTTAAATATTTCCATTCCTTGTATGCCATTAACATGATCAAACTTTTACCTCCTATAATTCACACAGCAACATAAAAATATTTGACAATCCTGGAAGACTTCAAATTTGCCTGTATATTTGTGTTAGCCTTTCCATTAATATTACAATAAGTGAAAGTAGCAGAGAATATTCATTATTTTATTTCCTTCCTAGAGTAGAAGACAGTAGTCATTATTTGTTTCCATCTCTCACTCTCTCCCCCCCAGGCCCCCAGTAAGAGTCCCCACTGGCACAGTTGTAGAGTTGAGTTCTCAGCCGAGTGTCCAAGCCAAGAACTCCACCACTCTTTCTGTGAAACTAATGCTTGATGTCCCTGTTCCAAGCAGCTGGCACACACATTCTTTGAGATTTGATTTGCACACACACACACACACAAACACCTGGGAAAGGCTGGCACAGATTTACTCACTCTGCTACCCTTTGTCCAGACTATAAGGTAGTAACTATTCTCTGGTTACTTACTAAAGCAAGGCAAGATGAAGTAGGTGAGTTGTCTTCTTCCTTGTTAGGTTCCAAAAACAGACTGCTCTGAGACTTCAGTATCATCTACCATTAAAACATCAATTTTGTCCTGGATTACAGAATGACATCACATACATCTGGTCATCTGACTTTGGTTCCCATACTACCCGTTTTACTAGAGGCTGCCAGAATTTAGCACAGATGTGTGAATAATACACACATAAATAGAGCTTTGCTAAGATCTGTTACAGCTTCTGGAATTCATAAAACAATTTCAAACTTCCACCCTTCCAGAGTAGCAATTAGATCACTGCATACCTCCCAACTGTCCCGAATTACTCGTTTTTTACCCAGTTTTGGGGTCCAAAACTGGGGTGCCACGATTCCCGAGTGGCACCCCTTTAGTTCCGATTTTTTTCACAGTGTTTTTATTATTTTTTTAAGTTTTTGCGCTGTCAGCTGACGTCATCGTGCGCGATGACGTCATCTCCGTCAGGGCTGCCAGCCTGTCAGAATTGAGCTCGCGTACATATGCACACCTATTTCCGGCTCAAAATCAAATACTTTCTGAGTGGGAACGGTTTGTTTGCTGATGCAAGTCGCGCCTGGCTGATCATTAGAAGTGCTCATTTTCATTTATGGTCTGGATTATTTATTAACTTCTGGCTGCTCGTATCTGGATTTAAGGCTGATTGTGATTGAATTAGTGAAGGCTCATCAGCTGCTGCAATGCTGATGTAGTATCACCTGGCTGCAAACAAAGTAAGGTAGGTGTGTATGTGTGTGTGTGTGTGTGTGTAGATAAGGATGTAGTGTTACTATTTTCTAGCTAAATTACTAAGGTTAGCTTGTTAGAGTATGTAAAAGGCTTAGGCAAACATTTTTTTAAACTACATTAAAGTAATGCACTATGGTCGTGTGTGTACGTGTACATTTGTAGAATGCCATATACCTTACAAGTTCATGCTGAGCCTTGGTATTAGTATTTAAAGTGGGTCTCTAATTTCAAGTCTTTATCCCTAACTATTTTTGGTTTTGTGAGAGGTCGGCAGCTATGATTGCATCTATTGTTTAAAAAGTTATTGTATGGAGACAGTAATGTACTTATTACGACACTAAGTATATAAACGAAGGTTCAGTGCGAAATATCTTCTACTTGGTTTCATTATAAATGCTGAATTCATTAAATGGGATTGATGCATAGCCCTTTAGTTTCATTTTCTTTTATGGCTTTTCAGTCCTAATTCAGATATTTACATTTATGATCACCGGCTCAAATGCTTGTCTGTGGAGTGTGGATGAATCCATTTATTTGTTGAGATTATGATTGTTTTCTTGCCTGCTTCTTGAGAGAGGTGCAATATTTATTTGTCCACAGATTAAAAAATATGTTTGGCAGAATGCTCACAGAAGTTCTGTCAACATCAGGATGATATGTAAAATTGCCGGATATCCTGAACACAGTGATTCAGACACTAGATATTAACACATGAAACAACTCAGTTCAAGCAAATTTTCTAGACCAACATCCAGAAAAAAAAAACAAGATTCAAGGCACGACAGATATCTCTCTAGTTTATCAAGGGAACACATTGGGCATAAGTAGGAATGTAACATTAAAAACTGTTTATTATACCATGACCCCCCATTATTATTCCAAAACGTGCACGCTGATTGGCCATCGTGCCCGTTGTAAATCGAGTTATACTAATGGAAAAAGGTCCAGTTGCCCGGACTTTTTTCCATTAGTATAACTCTCTTTTTAAAACACTGTCTCGCTATGTTAAATGGGTTTAACATAGCGAGACAGCTTTAAAATAAGCAACGGAAATCTCCGTTGCTTATTTTAAAGCTGTCTCGCTATGTAAAACCCATTTAACATAGCGAGACAGGTTTTAAAAAAAAGCAACGGAGAAAGCAAGATCTCCGTTGCTTTTTATGTTCGCTATGTTAAATGAGTTTAACATAGCGAGACAGTTTTAAAATAAGCAACGGACATTTCCATTGCTTATTTTAAAGCTGTCTCGCTATGTTAAACCCATTTAACATAGCCAAACACTAAAAAAGCAACAGAGATCTAGCTTTCTCCATTGCTTTTGCTCACAACTCTGATGTACTGCGCAGGCACGCGGTACATCAGAACTGCCGCGGATGCCAGACATCTGCGGAAGGGCAGCAAACAGGCATTATACTATGCCATTATTTAAGAAAAGTAATAGTTTCTTTTCTTAAATAATGTCATGATAATAGCAATAACCACTTCTGGTGTGGGTAATGCTGTATTTACCCACGGTTGGCTTTGTTTAGTCCCTCGGGCTTCGCCCTCGGGACCAACCACGCCAACCGTGGGTAAATCCAGCATTACCCACACCCAGGCGTGGGTTATTGCTATAACTACTAATCTACCTTGTTTATCGTTGACTATTTTGTCCATAGACTGTACCATACAAGATGGGACAGTTTTCTTACATCATGTATTGACAATGACTCATTAATTTTCTGTGTGAGTGTCACTGTAACAGCAAATCATATTATTACTTCTATTTCCCTTTTGCTGACTGGAGTTTCTCACCTGTATTCAGTCTTCTTGCAGAAATAATGCAGATTTCATATCTGAGAGAGACTTATTAGGGTGACTTGAGACATTAATATATACAGTAAGTCTTCTCCCTTCAACTCTGTCAGCAAGTGTGCTTATAGAGTTAAACATTGGGTCTGGCCTGAACAGAGGTCACTAACCTGGGGGGGGGGGGTGCTAACATCTTCCTCCCTCAAGACAAACATTTGGAGAATGTGATAGATTTGTCATATCAACAGACCATTCCACTCATGCTGTACCTATGGGTTCAGGACTTTATATCTCCCTCATACACTTAGGTACTTGATATCAAATTACCCCAGTGGACTCTTAGAAGTATCTGGCTCCAGTATTCAGATTTCCTAGACACACCTATTCCTCTTCTGCATGCTATAAAGGAAGATTTTTTTAAGGTAGACAGGCCTTCACAGCTTTGTCAAAGGAATGACTCATCACCCTTCTGTAATTAACAGCCAAACATTTTTACAGCTTGCTGGCTTTTAGCATCAATGCTGGCTTCTAGCTTCTCTGTGTTGTCAGTCATTTTCATGTCTCAAACCCTGTACCTTGGGTACAGGGTAAAAAGAGTCTAAAGTCTATAGCCACCACCAAATGTGAACTTTGTCCAGTTTTTTTTTTTTTTTGTGCTAAGAGGTTGAGAGATATGGTGAGAAGTAAGAAATTAATTCACTAAATGATAGCCATTAAGTTTCAGCCTTCCTATTTTCAGGAAGCTGCTGATTTGGCATAGTGGTATGTTGTTCTGACCCTGGTCACTGGTGCATAGGGCCCAGGGTTCAAAACTTGCCAGTGAAATGCATGGTGGTAGCACAACATTTTATTCTAGCAACTTTACAAAATTATACAAGCAATGTTTAAAATGTATCCCTGTTTTTTTACCTTTTGTCCCCCCCCCCCCACCAAAAAATGAAATTGAAAATAAGTGTGAGATGCTGTGCAAGTTACCTATGGCTTACACTACTGTCATTCTATTTATAGTGTGGAAGTAGACTTTTATGATGGAAATGTTCTGAATTGGGCAGTTTTGTCATTATTGGTTCATGCGTTTTGTTTCACTGCCTACAGTACAGCCTACTGGAAAAATGTTCAACAAATAAATTTAAAATGCGCTTTGTCTAACAAGTGTGTTGTATTATACAAGGAATATAATTTGAAACAAGTGTGCTGTATTCCTTGTATTATACAATGAATATAATTTTAATAAAGTCAGGAAGGTGTATCAAAGAAAATAACACATGTATGTTTCTTATTTTGTGTGCAAGGGCCAATGATTTGAAAACAGCCCAAAGGTGATCTTTATCCACCGCTTAGCCAGATGCATTTTCTTTGGATGTAGTGTGGGTTTCAATGTTGTTTCAAGGGCGGATAAGTTTTAATGCCAAGCCTATTTTCATTGTGAGACAGTAACAGTATTGCTTTGTTTACCAGATGTCTAAGTGCTTCTGCATTGTTGTGCTTTAAAATGTAAAAATAAAATCCAAGTCATTGTAGAAGTAAAGCAGTATGCATACATTAGTGTTTATGGTAAATGGGATGAAATAGCCAGGTAATGGGACATTGGAATGGCTGCAGGGGGACTCTGTTGCCATATTTTGGTTGTCTGTTCTTCAGTTTGTGTTTGAAAGTTGGTATGCCACAATTTCATTGGAGTGGGTGGGGTTACGTAATTATGTATGCAAATTAGATGTTAATCAGCATACAGATTTGTACCTATTTTTTTATGGGCCTTGTCCAGATTTTTGATGTTACTAGGTTGAGAGGTATGGATCACTGCTAAAGACAATACAGAAGGCTTCTTAGGACAGACTTTTTGTCTCTGGCTGCACTGAGACCTGTGAGATAACAATCCTTATGGCTTATACCAAGTAATTTAATTTCAAACTGTTTTTCAAAGTTAGCTGGCCTGAGATTAACCTCTTCTTTTCCAGTATCCTCTGTTACAATATATTAATTTCCACAGTTACAATACAGTCTAACATACAGGTGCATTTTTCTTTCTGTCCAGCTGGACCCAGTATAGGTATATTTTTTAACACAATCAGCTTTACAAATATATTTTTCAACACAGGCATCTATACAAATCAGTTTGATATACAAATTACATATAATTCTTTACAAAACTTCAACTAGCTATGCTGGCATATTTTACACATCGACTCCCCTACTTCTCCTGGCATAGCTGGCAATACTTCACATCATCACACAGATAACCAGCCACTCTATTTACTCTAACTCTCTAAAACTATTACTCCCTTGCATTCCTCAAACATAGAAAGCTGAACAAAAAAAACTTTCTCTTTCTCCTTTAACAATTCAGCTAGAATCTAGCTAGAAAACACTTCATAAGTTCATAGGTGAGTACTAGACTAATTTGCCTAAAGGGTCTATTTAAGCCTAGCCATACTTCCCAGCTCTGCTTTACGGGTCATGATACCACCCATTTTATAAGGGGTATAACTTGCATATGAGTCATCAAGCATTTACAGGCTTCCTCTTTCTAATAGGGACATAGATGGTAACCGTGGGATAAATGAATGATTACCCACCAAATGATCCAAGTTGAGGTTGGATAAATGCAAGTAGGAACACTGATTCACATCGATGAGAAGCCTGTTCCAGAGAAGGGGTAGTCTCTGAGACACATACCTGGCCCTCCAATATCTCTTATGTATGTTACAGATGAGGTTCAAGTCCCTAGATTAGGTGTTTCTGATGCAATTTGTTTTACAGATGTGCAACAGGTCCATAAGAGTTGGATCAGAGACTGCTTTGAATGCCAGGAATAGATCGTCACTCAGCAGTCTGTTGGAGACAGAGTACAAGGATAAGGCTTTGAGGCAGTCTGTATAGAACATGTTTTGTATCTCATGTATTTTTTTAGTGAAGAACCTCTGAGAACACTCCAGGTGTTACATTGTCTGGTTAGGTACATGCCAAAGGAGGCATTGTGTTTAATGATTTGTCTGATAAGTGCTAAATATAATGGTACAATGGCATCTTTTTTTTTTTTTTTTGGAGAAATGGCATCTTTGGCTCTAGATGCCATAACCCTGCTTATAGGTTGTGCAATGTAGAATGATTTCTTTACTATAGTAGACACATGATAGTCAAATGCCAAGTATTTGGCTATATACATTCCAAAATCCCTAATCATTGGATCAACTCTTAGGGGTGTATTATCAATGCAGTAATTTCCAGGGGTGGTCGTCTTTCTGAAAGATACTGCTATGCATTTTTTTGCACTGAGTCTTAGAGTGTGACTGTGGCACCAATTATTAGTCTGCGTCACTTAACTTAGTTATAAATAGTTCTAAAATATTTACAAATAGGTATATAAATCTTGGTCTAGATTACACTTATATGAATGTTATCGATTCAGTTATTAGACACACTTCAAGATTCTAGCAAAATTATCATCAATGCATTTAGAATTAATTTGCTAAGTATTATGCAGAATTATAAAAATTAACAAGTCTTATAAAAAGAAGCTGGAAATGAACTATATATATATATATATATATATATATATATATATATATATGTGTGTGTGTGTGTGTGTGTGTGTGTGTGTGTGTGTGTGTGTGTGTGTGTGTCTTCTGTTGTGTTGAAACACCTTCAGTACTGCAGGAAATGGTAATCTATATTTAATCTTACAAAAACACCTTCAACACCACAGGAAATGGTAATTTATTTTTAATCTTACATATCTTTTCAGTAAAGCAGTTTTTTCAGAAGTCACACTTAACATATATTGATCCACCTTCAGCTGTACACTTCTTCCATAGTTGCCAGATATAGCATTAAATCTACTTTGTTATTCATACCATCTGACAGACTGCACCAGTATTACCTTACGTTTACCAATAGCATATCCAGTCGCTATCAGTGGCAGCTCATATACTTTTTCAGTTACTAAAGATTGCTTTGAGAACCCAGTCTAATGTACTACCTTAGTTTTGGCATAATCAAAACAGTCTGAACCTTTCTCACCCTCTAACACTCTACTTAATCTCAAATTCTTTATCCAAGGAAACCAGTAGTTTGTCCAGTATAAAACATTTGCCTATAAGTCTTGGCCAATTTATTCATATTTGCAGTTCCTGTATTGTAGGAGCAAGATGGCATCATATTATTCTTGAAAAAATTCCCAACTTTCACTCTTGAACTCTAATTTCCTGTCATGCCTAAGTAACATACTGGATAGTTGTCACAATTGTTTTTCAACTCTTTGCTCCCACTGCCTGCCAACTATCAAATCCTCTTGTTGTCAATTAGCCCACCAATCAAGAGGTGTCATCATCCAGGGAGCCATCAGGGGTGGATGAAAAGATTTTCACTTTCTCTTCCTGTCTGTAACATTATGTTCACCTGGCAAGGTGCCAAAGAGACTATACAATGAGACTATATGCAGAACATGTCCCCCTCACTTCCGCAAGGGGTTTTCATTCCAAACAGCCCTTCCCCCACATTACAAGCAGTGGTTGCTGTGGCCTCTAACAAGGAGAGCTCACTGTCCTCTTTGTATCAAAGAATATGTACCCCCCCTTTCCCAGGAGAGGTGAGTGGGCTATGCCCCTTAATACTTCCTCCTCCCAGCTTGGCTCTTCCAGTGCCAAGGCTTGTAATTAAACTCCAATCACCTACATGCTTGGAGCACATGTGCAAATGTCCTTCCTCCCCAGAACTGTATACAATTCCAAGGTACTACACCAGATGTGTACAGGCTGGTCACAACTACGTAAGTTATGGGAGAAGAACTGAATAGAAAAAGTTGATGCAACACATCTGACTGTGCTACTCTCTCTCTTCACTGCTAATGTTGCCCAACTTACAGAACTGAGCAGCAGTATCAGCACTTATTTGTACAATAGAAAGCCTCACCTTCAACAGAGGTCCCAGTGAAGCAACCATAACTACACATGTCCCTTTCCCCCACACAGTGATGATGGCAAATTGCCGCCAGTGGGATCTTATGTAGTACTGGATCCTTTCACTATCATATTATGCTAATGGCCTATTTCTGCCAGCACACCAAATGAATGTAAATCCTTTATGAAACAATGTGTGGCATAATAGTGGGGCACAGCACAGCAGGGGACAGCTAGTTAGTGAGGTAAGTCAGTTGCACATTACCCTACTAAGTAGCTGTTCCCTCCTGTGCAGTGCTGCCACGAACACACAGTAGCAATCCCCTACCGGCCATAGCACAATAATGCACAGCACACCATTCCATGCTGCATTCATGTCTACCTTTCAAAGAACAAGATACTCTTCTGTAAGCCATCCATCATTACGGAGATCCAAGTTTATGAATCATGGGAATAATAGGTGGTGTACTAAATCTAGTATGCAGATATGCACCATATTTTTGAATACCCCACCTCCTTTCTGTTCCATTTAACATGCAGTGCAATATACTTTGAGGTCTCTTTTTCAGAAAGATACCCATTCTGTATTATTATATTGTTTTTAGCATATAATGAGATATACCACTAGCACTTTTACTTCTGTAAGCTAAGATAGATTTTCTTTATCTTTGTCTGTAGCTTTCCAATTCACCCTCTGCAAATCATGTTTCTATGATTATTACAATACTTACTTTTTCTGTCTCTTAAAAATATATATTGATACATTAGTGAGGTAACATTCATTCATTATGTTACACTGATTAGGGTTCATAGGTAAGTACTAGACTAGCTGCCCTTGCGGGCCATTTTAAGCTTAGTCAATTTCCCTTTTGGTGCTTGAATTAACCAATGCCATTTGGTGTTAGATTGGTCTTACCAATCACATTGTCGATAATTATGTTACCCCTAGTAAGAATACCTGTGATCATATGATAGATAATTTGAGAGAACCCAAGTGTGGGATAAAGCATTTAGGAGTGGCTTCCATCTATTAATAGTATGGGGGGGCAGTCCTGCAGTAAATTTTTTATTACCCATTCATAGAGCCAAGTTGTGTTTGAATATGGACAGGGATGAGCTTTGTTTTATGTGAATGGGGAGTCTGTTCCATAACAGTGGTATTCTCTACAAGATATACCTGTCCATCTAAACTGTTCTGTCGATGTTGCAGAAGAGGTTTAGATCACTGGACTGAGTAATTCTGATGCCAATTGATTTGCTGATGTGCAGTAAATCCATCAGTATTGGCTCATTGTATTCTTTCTATGCCAGACACAGGTCACCTCTTAGCACTCTGTAGGATACTGAGCTTAGTGACAGGGCTTTGATTCAGCCCATGTAGGACATGTTGTTTAGGCCTTGTATCTTTAACATATCGCAGTGGGCCTTCCAGTTGTTACATGTGTCTAGACAGATACATGCCAAATGGGGCATTATACTCAATGACTGGCCTAATAGGGACTAAATAAAGGGGGATAGTGGCATCTCTAGATCCGGACGCAATTTCTTTGTTTATAAGCTGTGCAAGTTAAAAGGACTACTCTACCTACCACAACTAAAATTTTGGTGGCCCAGTTATTCTGCTATCACCAGAGGAGGAGAAAACCAGGCAACAATAAGCTAAGTTAAGGAAGTAGCAGTTGAACTATGGGACAATCCAGATCCACTGCATGACATAATCTGCAGCCAAAAGGAAGCTCAAGCAAGATACACACTACAGAACCATTCCCTCTTTTTACAAAGAGGATGTTGGATAGGAAAAGAGAAGCCACTGAAGTGAAGGACTCTTCATGGATCAAGCACATTCAACTGACATAATATCTAATCAGTTTTTTATGATAGGGTTGCTTTTTACGTTAAACACTTTTCATCAACCTCTGTCTAAGGATTTTGTAAATTCCTCCCTTTGAATATACTGTTACTACTAATTTTATTTATAAGCAACTCAGCTTTTACAGAGGGTTCTTTTACTTCAATCAAAGCAGGTCACATAGCCCTTCCTTGAGTAGCACTCACTTAAGGACTGCTCTACCAGTCCATCCCTTTCCTTGCCAGGGATTAACGTAAAACATATCTTTACAGTTATGCATATTTAACTTATTGTTTTTTTTTCATCCCTATTACTATAGGGCAGGTTAGTGCTACAGGAATAGCTCCATGAGGACTGCAGTTATCTTACTGGATGGAGTCCACCTAGACACATCTAAATGAATGATAAGATATGGACAATAGGGTAACATTCATATTACCACTCACAGAACATAACTTTGAAGTTTTAATAAAAGTTTGTGGATCATTATGGCTCTTTAGCTGGGAGTTTATTACATTATCTAATACTTGAACAAGAGTAAGTAAGAGATGTGGGGATGCCAAGTACATGTGTTACAACTTGGGCAAGGGATGGGGTGAGTGACCTTACTAGGTTTTGTACTGATAAAATGTTTCTGCTTCACTTTTCTTATGGTTTTGACAATATGGCAGTGTCTTCATCTGAAAAGAGTTGTTTTACCTCCTCTTTGGGAAACAAATGTAAATAGTGTTCTGTGCATTCTTGTTCTTACTGCTACTTTTATTGGCATAAAAAAAAATAACTTCGGAGAAGAATTTGGTAGAAGGTGAATTAGCAAGGATAAAGCATAGATTACTTACCAGAGGGTATAGTTTGGAAATGGTACAGAAGGCAGAAGAAAAGCTGGAGAAGAATATGAGAAAAGGGGATGTAAATTGGGGGAGATATGGGCAGCATATGCATACCTTTAAACATAAGGAACATGACAATAACATTTATTTTGCCACCAAATAGTCCCCTTTTTTCTGACATTTTAAGGAATCTAGTCAACAGTTTGTGGCCAGTAGTGAATCAAGATGATAGTGAGTAAATTATTTCCCAAACAAGTAACTTCCACATATGGAAGGTTTTTGAATCTAAAAGAACTCTTGAATTTGAAGGTTAATTTTTTTGTACGTTATATTGTTCTGATTTTTTTCAGTCTGTTGGTTGCTTACTTCAGTAGCACATGGTACATGGGTTTCAACAATGATTGTTTCATGTTGTACAAAGGAAGAGATTTCTGGCACAATTTGCACCCGCACTTTATTATTATTAAGTGGACCCTACCTACTAATGGCTTAAATGTGTTATACATTCATATATATTCCAAGGCCACTGAGTCTTATGACTTTTCTTGCCTTGCCAATATCCTCCCTCATACAGTACCTTCTTTCTCTAGGAGGCCATACCAATCAGTCCTGGAGTAAATTTGTGGATACCCTTTCATCCATCTAGATTACATTTAAAGGAAGACAATGAGCCAAACAGCTTAACGTGCAGGAGAAGTTTATTGCTAAGGTTTGGGCGGTGCTGAGCTATAAACCCATTTGGTTTACAAACTATAAATGGTTAAAATACTGTAATGGAATATTGACATTTACCTACCCATGAAAAGATCCAAGTTTTTCTGTTATTTTAGGAAATTGAGCCTGGATATTTTGCTGTTATAGGAACACCATCTTCAAATAGAGATGAATAGGGAAACATGAAATTAGAAAGAGGATGTTAAGTATTTGGGGGATTCTCACCCTAACCTGAAGGAAGGAGGTGAGTAGTGGTAGCATTAATTAAAAAGATTTTACCTATGATGATGATAGAGATGTATGCTGACAGATGGTAAGATTTATTCTGGTAAAGAGGTGGTTAGATGAATGCCTGATTGTACTATTTAGTATTTAATATTCTTCACAGTACAGTATATTTTAATCTTGCAGATATTTTGAAGGAGTGGGTTCATTTACAGGAGGACATAGTTATTTGGGCTGGTGAATGAAGTATAATTTTATCTGAGGAAGAGGTTCACCCAGGTCCAAGAAGAGAAACCACACCTGCACTAGGTAAATTTCTAAAACTATCACTACAAGTTTTGGTCTGTTGGACTTATTTCACTAGCTGAACTGCTATTTCCCAGGGTACACTTGCTTTTCTCCCAGATGCATGTTGTATTATAGGCTAAAAACCTTTTATTTTTTAAGGGGAGCATGCACCCATGTTTGAGTACTTGGATAATGTCACAATTGCTCAGATCACTCCCAACTAATAACACCATTCAGAAGTGCTATTTTTCCAGCTATGAGAATTTGGAGAGTTAATCTGGCTCTTTGTAATTCAGATAACCTGGGATGTCTCGTGAAAGAGGTTTTCCCATTATATTTTATACCAGCAGTAATTATTATACTCAGTATTTCCCATGTGGATGGGATGTCCTCAACCACAAACTCTCATCCCATGGAAAGAGATGCTAAAACCAAAGTTCTCCATATAAATTTAAGGGAGGCACAAACTGACATGCTCAGAGGTTCTCCAAATGCACAGGAATGATTATAGAGAGTTAGAAGGACTTCAGATAAATATATGAAATATAAAGCTGTGTTTGCATAGAAGCTCTTAAGAGTAAAGGCTATAGAGTTCACCTTAAATGATCAAAATTTTTAGCTTTGAAACTATAACAGCAGGAGGTAGAGAGGGGTGTAACCAAAATTATGAACCAGGTTACAGCTGTTTTGAACCTCCCCAAATTATCAGCTGACTAAGCCAAGGCTTTATTACATCCACTTACCTCTGACAAAGTATCTTGGGCTACCAATAAAGCAGTAAAGGGTAAAACAGCTGGACCTAATGGTCTTTTTCTTAATACATATCATAGGGGAAGAGGCAAAGGTTTTCTCACTAGTTTTGTTAATCAACAACATAATGCCAACTAGAATATTTATTGTCTTATTCTTGGAAATAAGCCACTGTGGCAATTATACTTAAAACTGGTAAACACCAATTGCAGATGAGTTCATTTTATCCAATATCTATTCTAAATCATGTTAACAAATTATTTACATCACTGCTAGCAAACAGGACAGCCTGCTTCATTCTTGTGTTAATCCATTTAGATCAGACTGGGTTTGTGTTAGGAAGCACTTAATCTGACAATTTACTGAAAACTTCATTAGTTATGGATAGTGCTGCTAAATCTGGCAATTGCTTATTCTTAGCTAGCCTGGATGTGGAGAAAACATTTGATGGATTTTGCTAGAATTACTTATTTATTGTTATGGGAAAAAATGGGTTTCCCCTAGAAGTCATCTCCCTAATAACAGCCCTATATATTAACTCAAAAATAAGAATTAAAATAGGCCCAAGGCTTTCTCTGGAGATTACTCAGAAAAGGGAAACAAGGCACTCCATCTGTTTGTATTATATCTGGAGCCATTAGCTGTTAAAAGAGAGTGAAGTATATTCAGGATGTTTATTTATATGTGGCTGACTTGCTGCTTTATTTCAATAACCCAGAATAATTCTCTGGTTATAACGGTAATGTTTTCTAAGACAGAGTCTATGAATATTAGTTATCGTCCTGGAATGGAGTTGTATCTGAAGTTTCCATTTATTTGATACCTCTACTACATTACACACCAACACTTCGGACTCTGCAGGCATGCACAGGGGATGGTAGGGCTTACACGCTAATTGCAATCCTCCTAAAGTGCAGATAGTTGCTTGACTTTCTACCCAAATAATGACTGGGCTTTAAGCTTCTTGCCCTGAGCAATAAATGGGTCCATTGGACAACGAGGAGGGATGGATTCAATTGTCACTGAGGAGGACTGGTCAGAAAACAAAAAATAACTTACAAGCATCAAAAATTAAAATAGAGATTTTACGATGGCTGGCTAGACAATAATAATGAATTAACTTAGCTTTAATGCTTAAATTTTAAGTGCACAGCTTTATAATTTCCCTAGTCCATGGTGATTTGTCAGAGATTATTTCATTAATTCAGTATTTTCTATCTGGTGGATTCCATGCAGTGAGGTATCAGCTGAATCAATATGATAGAAATAAATTTTTTTTGTCTGAAAAAATAGTTCAACTTCTAAACTTTTATTACCTCCCTTACTTGTAGGTTTAGAGTTTAGACTCCAAAGAGCAGTAGGTCCAACAATGATGCATTTTTGTTAAAATATGATGAAAATGAACACACTAATTATGCTGAAGATATGGAGTTTATAATAATGAAACCTAAGTTATGTAAGTGAACTGAAAAAATCATTCTTCTGTGAACAAGTTCCTTATGGATTCAATAGTTGACTAAAATCACAGAAAAGAATAATTCTAAGTTTATGTATCTTTCACTGAAAACATGAATAAACTGAAACTTGCATACATGAATTAATATAGGATAAACTGTGTAACCAACAGTTGAATTAGAGGGATTTTGTGTATTAGTTTAGTAGAGTGTGTCATTCCTCAGTCAATGTTATAACATGACAGGTGTAGTCTGCAAACAGCTTGCCTCTCTTACTGAGCCATCTAAAGTAAACTATTGCTACATTTTTTTGTCTCATGTTCACAGAGTATTGCATCCAAAACCTTCAGGCTCAGAACCTCTGTTCCATCATACATCAGACTGTTAAATTCTAAGGATAAGAACAATGTGCCACAAGCGGTTTGAAGCACTAAACAAACATGAATTAGAGCACATATTTAGTCTATACAGGGCTTATCAAATGAACTGGGACAGAAATGTCAGGATTTGACACATTATGTTCTAAAGTCAGTTTAAATGGAGATCTAATTTTCCATAGAATATCCATCATTTAGTGTTTTAATTATAATTTTTATTTTATTATTGAAGCAATGACTTGAAATCTAATGTCATCATCTGAGCTAGGCTACACTGTGGCGTTTATGGCATTTAATATATTTATAGGTGTGTAATGTTTTACTTCTTGGTTACATCTGTTAAATAGGATAATAAAAACAGCTGCTGTGTATTAGCTTAGGCTTTTCTAGCTCATAGATACTTAGATTTGTTGCAAGTCTCCCTTTAAGCACAGAAGTGTGCTTTAGACCTTTGTTACCAGAGGAAGTGTTTTGACTTCACTATATTTTAATTTTATTTTGCTTTTATTTATTTGAAAAATCCAACTGGGTTTAGCTAAACCCTTTTTCAATGGAGGTCCGGAGAGAAAAATCTCCTGAATTTTATTTACAAAAATTGCATAGAATGACAATATATGAACAGTAACAGAGGTATTTACAGAGAACATGATATTTTAAACAGTATGTATAAATTTGCAGAGTACATGAACATTTAAGCAGTGTATATATATTTACAAAGCATATCACAATATATGCAACATTGTATATTTTATTTTATTTATATATATATATATATATATATATATATATATATATATATATATACACACACACACACACACACACATATATATATATATATATATATATGTGTGTGTGTGTGTGTGTGTGTGTGTATGTGTATGTGTGTGTATATATATATATATATATATATATATATATATATATATCTTACAAGCAAGGTGACCTTCTGAATCAAGTCAGTTATAGTATAGATTCTTTTCCATTTGATGGTGTAGCATGTAGAGAAAAAAAGTAGCGTACAGAATATATACCATGCATTTAAAAAAAGCGTAGAGATGACAGTCCTCTTCGAGGTATTATTTCTTTGATAAGTATTTAGAGCTCCAGTAGTTACAGAAAAAGAGACAGAACAAGATAGGAGATTCAATGAAAAGGGAATAGAGAGGGGACAAAAGGAAATGTGTAGCAGAGTAAGGGTACTCAGTGTATTATACAGAGTGACTTGTTAACGAGGTTATGACTGTAGAGTCCTGGTAAGTATATCAGTGGGTTGGAGAGTAGCAAGTATGTAATGTATTAGAATGGACAGTAACAGGAGGGAGACAAGGAGTGGATATGAAAGAAGTAGCGGTAAAGGTGAAGGTAGAAACAGAGTGACTAGTAAGAATGTGTGGGAATAGAGATAAGAAGAGAGGTGGTTCCAGTATAGCTGTGGGGTGGGTGGGAGCCATGAATGGAATTCAGGAAGCGCTATGCAAGAGTGAAAGGGACACTGGGAAAGAGTAAGAGATGGGATTGGGAGTAGTTAGATACATTGCAGGCTATGTTCACAGAGCTAGACTTGTGGTAAGACCAGTCTGTAATAAAAAAAAAAAAAAAGGACTGCCCATATCATTGCGTAATTTTAGCCAGTAGCAAATTATGATACATGGATATAGACAGAGTTACAGATTAGTAGAAATAAATGCACCATTGCCACTGACTTACAGCCTGATTCCAGATTAATAAAAAACAGCACTATCAAGTTAAAATCTTAAGTACCCATTTTTAGACTTGCATAAATCACATCAAGAAAACACTTGGGCTTCCCCCAGGAAGGCTGGCCTTGTTATTTGAGAAATATTTGTCTATGTGAACTAACTGAAACACTCGCAGATAATAGTCTAATTTTATATAATATTTAATCCCTCTGAGGCTTCCTGTTTTCCTTTTTTTTATTATCCTTCATTTTGAAAAATTTAAGTAGAATACTTTAAAAAAGCATAGTTAGCAGATATGTTATCTAAAATTTTAACATGCATACTTGGATTTATATATTTAATTGTTTATGTTCTGAAAGGAGCACTATGGTTTGGTAGTTAAAACATATAAGTAAAACTTTACACTATAAAGCCATATGTTTTCTCAGTCATGTTTCTAGACTTCTTGCAGCAAGAAATTTGGACAAAGCCAAAAATAATGGGGGGACAAAGGCCCAAAATCAGGGATTGATTTCAATTATTGCTCTTATAAACTTTGAAAGTTGCTAGAATAATAGGTTTTGTATATTTTATTTTGCTTTTATTTATCTGGGTATATTGAGTAATGTGGTATGCAGGGCATAGAACAGTTTATATACTTGCATTTCCTGGAGGAAAAAAGTCTGAAATTCATATATATGTCATTATTTAGTGACTTCAGTCCTCAGTGATTTGCCAGAAACCCACACATTTTATGAGCAACGGAATGAAAATGTGGGGTAAAAATCTGACATCCTGTGAAAATCTGCACAGTTAAGAATTATGTTTTTCAGTACCATTACTAATCCAGTAATAATTCCAGCTATTTCTCTCTTAAATAAAAATACATGATTAATACTGACTTTAGTCACTAGCAAATTTGTTGTAGCAATATAAATGGAGCCATCTGCACTGAGCCAAAAGATATAGCAAATGTATGGGCTGACAAACTCAGCTCCAGCTTTATCCACCTCTCTCCCATCCAGCCACCCCTCTAGAAATATCAATAACAACCCCCCACAACTATCACTAGACAGGAGATCCTCAATGTGCTGTCCAAGGCCCAGAATGCTGCAGCAATGAGCTATGATAATATCCCAGGATGCCTCCTAAATAGTATGAAGCATGACCTATATGGACCACTAAAATCACTATTTAACCTTAACCTCCAGACAGAGTTTATGCCACACAAATGGAGAACTGAAAAAAGTCATCCCTGTACACAAAGGTGTGCTATCTATGGACCCCGGAAAATACAGACCCATAAGCCTGACTAGTCTCATAATCAAGCCATTAAAAGAAATATTATGGAAATGATTAACAATAAGAAAGGAAATCTTAAGACACTGGATCCAACCTAATTTGATCTTGTCAAGGGCAGATCATGCCTCTCAACCTGATGGAGTTCTTTGAAAAGGTAATGAAGGCAATGAATGAGGGTAAAACTGTGCACACTGCCTACCTTGATCTGGCCAAGGCACTTGATAAAATACCCCACTCGACATTGCAGATAAACCTAAGGACTACTCAGTTATCCCCTCTCTGTAACCATATAATTAGCTGTCATGAACTCAGCAGTCAGGGTGTCACCAGTACACATACAGATAATTTACTACTACATGTCCTGCATTTAACCCAGTTATTACTAGACTGTCTCTGGGCAATTCATGCTAACTAACTCATATCTCTGTGCTCTTGTTGTACTCATACCATGGAAGTCGCGTCTCTTCTGCATCTCAGTTAAGGTTGTCATACCTGAACCATCTTCCCTTCCAACACTCCCTGCAAACCTGTACACCTTTCCAGCATACTATACTTAAACTTCTGATAAAGACAAAAGATAAACTATGTTTGCATCTCTGGCATAATTTTTTTTTTCAAAACATACATATCTGTTTCACCCCTCATCCCCAGTTGGGCTAACCACAATCTGCACTTATAGTCATGTCCTAAAACCCATTGTAGGAATTCAATTCATCTTATGGTATAAAACTTGTGCATACTAATGTATAAGTTGTCTACAACAAACTGCCATTGCTGCAAGGATGCATCTTCTACTGAACCTCTGACACTTTGACTGTCACTGAATCTGGCTAAGATATCACATCCTTGGCAGTAAATTTCTTTCCTCAGGATTCATCAACTTTAGATAAGACCTCACCTATAAATACTTTGATGTATGTGTGTACCCTCCTGCTAATCCGGTTTCCATGATTAACACAGAGGGATGTGGTCCTCTCAGTACACATAACTAAATAAGGAATAAGTAAGCAAACAAATCTATCAATAAATAGTTAAATAAAAAAAATGACTCAGCTAGCTTTTAAGTTTCATCAGGCTTTTCCTTGTTGCTGTTGAAGATTTATTGCTGCAGCTTACAGCTAACACTAGACACTAACTTATGATTATAGGAGATTTCTAAACTGAGTGAAAAGCACACCTTAGTGTTATTTTCACATCCTACCACAAAGCAGTCTGGATTTTCCTAGCAAAATAAACAAAACCCCTCACAGAGAAAGCAGACTTGTCCATATCATTGTAGTTGTACCTAACAATACTGCAGCTGCTATAGCGCCTTATTTGCAGGTACCATCAGTCACCACTTGTTTACATTTGAGTTTGGCAAGAGGCAACATCTCTACTCCTTCTTTAGTGCCAGTACATTCAGCCTCATCCTCCGTAATCTAGACCAGATTCTCCATTCACCCTTCCACTGGACAGTGAAGCTGAACATATCAACTTTAGCTTTCTGTCCATTCTCAGCAACATATTTATTTTATTTGTTTACTAGGATAGTGGGCTGGTCCTATATGAACCTATTTCAGTCACAGCATATGAGTTAGAAATAAAATAATAAAGAAGGCAATCTATATGAAGAGAAGTTATGCAGAAAAGGTTCAATTGTATAAATATTACAGAAATCCGCAGTGATGTACAGTAATTTTACAGGTAAGTGTAAAGTGTCTACATACATAGGATGGCATCAAACATTATGTTGGCCAACTTGAATCTTGTAACACAGCAGTGAGTCAGTCTAGGTCAGCACCCTGTATTGAACTCATAATTGAGGTACAATTGTTCTTCAAAAACAAACTACTGCAGAGACACTAGAACATTAGAGCTACCACATCTTTTAGAGGGTCCAGGACCATGCCTTGACAGTGCTGTGAAACAGAAAAAAATAATTTAATGTGCATTAAAATAATCAGAATTATAGGAAAAAGAAATCCAAAGTAATTCTGGCCTAGATGGTCTGGCAACTATTCCACATTGCCAGACCAAAGTACCCTTATGCCTTTTCCCTCCTTATTTTACTGAAATACTGAACAATTCAGTGGCAATTTTCATCGCATTATACCATACCTAACAACCTCCATTCTGCCACTGCTATTAACTCCACCACCCTATCATAAGCTCTGTCTTTAAATGTCCCATATTAGATTTACTAAAAAATACTGAAGCTTAAACATTGTTTAGTGTTGCCTGGTTTCCTGTCTCTTTAGTTTTTAAGAATGGATGGAGACTTGCTCTTACCACAGGGAGAGACATCTGGAGGGGCTACATATAGTTTTTAAAGATGGCTACTCCATCCTAATGCTTTCCCAGAGTTTTTCTGATAAAGAGTTGTATACTTGAAAGCATTTACAAACTATGTATGTCAATAAAAATAACCCCTTCACAGCTCTGTGATGCAGACAGATAAAGCCCTGATTGCAAACCAGATGACCCAAGATCAATTAGCAACTGAAGAATATGGAAATGCCAGGAGGGTTGGACGAGAGATACATGACTTACATCTGAGTACTAGCCTGGGAGGGAGGGTTGTGGTGGCTCCTGATTCCTCCCCTGTCGTTGCCTGGTGCTCCAAGTGAGTGGTGTGTGCTGCTCCACCCAAGAACAGGTCCTGAGGGGTGGGTCCTGACTGGGAACACACAAGCATGTGTTGTAGTGATTGCAGAAGCATGTAAAAGAGTGAGCACAACGCCATATCAGAGTCATAGACAGTCTCTCAATTATGACTGCATGAATGACAGCTCTGCAATCAGTTCTCACCTCACAGGGAACAAATTGGCTGGGAACAATTCCATGTCTGTGAGGAATAAACGGACCAGTAGTCAGCAGGCATTGGGGCATCAAAAAGAAACTGCGATTAAAAAATAATAATAATCCCTTTATATAGCAGTTTTTCTTCAGTAAACCTATAGCCCTGTTGAGTTTTCACTCTAAAATACTTTGAAAATGCAAACACTCCAAGAGTTACCATTATACTGACATTCATAACTAAATATCTGATTCTCATGCAGATTCTATTCTGGTCATATTTATATAATGCAAAATATATGTATAGGTAATGAACTTAGCCAATACTTTGATCCTGAAGTTCTCAAGGCATCTAATACTGTCATCTTCCAGTTCCTTCTAAGCAGACTCTTGTAATTTGAATTCATGCACTGGTTGAACAGGTAACTAGAAGGGAAATTGTATGCTGTCATATAGAATAGCACCAACTCTCTCATTTGCCATTACATCTGAGTGTTGCACATGGCTGCCTGCTTAGGTTTTTATAACCCATATTTCTGAATTACATGTAGAAACATTATGGTGTTTGTAGGTTAACTCAGTGTACCAAGGACTTGACACCACTTTGTTATGGCTCATCCATGTCTCAGTTCAGTCACTACTTCTGCATAGATTTAACTCTGTTCAAACCTGGTTGTTTGACCCTGTCTGCACTTAAGCATCCTTAGAGCAAAATGAATGCTATCTGGGAACAAAGCAGCCTCTTATCCATCTTCTCCTGACTTGCTCATCATCGTTATGGATCACTCACATGTTAAAGCTGTGAAAGATGATCTTGGACAGTGAGCTCAGGTCTGACTTTATAATAAGTCCATTATTACCTTATAATATGTTAGGGGGATGGCATGCTTCACAAGTCCAAAGTTTTTATGAATGACTACACTAGCACAACGACACTCTACTGTTGTGCTGCTATACCGCCAGCACTTTCATGCTTACTATTGAACCTTTTCACAACCACTACACATACACCTGAGCCAGCCTGCAGCAGGATTGCAGTCTACTGCTTGTATACTTTCCTATTTTTACCACTTTGAAGTCTTAAACAAGCTCACGTGATAGAATTACTTAATCATCTTAAGCTCACACAGCTAATAGACAGATACAGGCTGTTAAACGATACTGTGAGCAAACTGTATATAATCAGTTTAAATATGACAATTATATAGGAGAAAGGTGAAAAAAATCACACTGTTGAATGCAACCTTGCCAAACCCAGCCTGTAAAAAAATAATTAAAAAAAAAATTAAAAATCAGTGAAGGCAGCTTTGTAAAAAGAAAGACTGTTTTATTCTAAACCTAAGACACACACACATACGCACACACTCACACTCACACACACACACACACACACACACACACACACACACACACACACACGCACACACACACACACGCACACACGCACACACACACCAATTCCCATCCAGACAATTTTCTCTATAACATCTGACAAAAACACAAGTCCTGTAAAATGTTTGGTTTTGCCTGGTTTTCCTTGAAGGCTAATACTGCTACAAATAGTTAGACCCAGAAGTAGCTTTCCTAAAGCAATACTCTGCAAAAAAAATCATTAGACAGTTGTGCCCCAAAATATATCACCCTGTATAGCTACTGAACACCACAGCTATGAGTAAATTGCCTTAAAACTCCAAGTGCAATATTCATCAGACAGATGTGAGCTCACACACAATTTCCTTCTATTTTGAAATGAAAATGGAACTTCCACAGCAGCGCATATAGCATTGTGCTGCCAGCAAATACTATATTACACACAGCACTGACTTTTCATGTAAACAAACCAACACACCATTTTGTTTCCTCTTACCTTCTCAGCAGTTTTAGTTTGTACTGTGTGAAAGACAGTACCTGTATCATGTCTGCAATCAAGATACCCTGTGTATTCAGGAAATCAGTAAAAAATAGTCTAAATGACTTCAGTGCTGTACAGATGAAGGATGGTGATTCAATCACACAGTCACAAATGTGTACTTTTCAGCCCATTCGTCTTCAAAATCCTGTGAAAACTAAGCAACTGTACAAACTGGACTCACACAATTTGTATACAAAGCACTGTATTTAATTTTATGTGCCTGATATCATGGCAGTTGTACATGACATGGCGATTTACGTTATGGTGAGATTTACTTTCTCCTGGCCTGACAGTTTGATCTCTCAAGCTTTACCCTCAGGATCAACCCTGACAAGTTATGAATAAATCCTGCCAAACTTCTTACCCCTAGAATATATTATTGCTATAATAACTGACCAACATTATCTAAGACATTGATTTGGTATACTGCCTCGAACAGACAATGTGGCTCAACTTGTGGTGTCTAGATATTCAAACATTAGAATTTACTCCTTGTATACATACATTAAAACAAAGAGTTAGAAGGTCACACTGAAAAACCAATCAGAAAAAAAACAAATGAAAACTCCAGCCAAGCTAGAATTTCCAATGAGTGACCTCCCAAACCTTCTGTAACAGAGGCACATGAGATACATGCAAATGACCCTTATGAACATCAGGTGTTTCAGCTATATGGAGATTCTGATTGCCCATGACTTTTACATTTGAAGTCGTTTTAATGGACAATTTCAGGCCAATAAAGCCAAACCCCACTAGCTATGGATATGCATATTTCAGCCTTGTTATGACCTCATCAGCATAGCATAAGCAGAGTGTTATATCTGAGTGTTGTATACATACAGGAATTTGCCTCTAAACAAGGGCTTAGTCTATCCATCAAGTCTGACTTAGTAACTGGTCTTATTATGGGCGGGGTTGTTTAACCTAGCTAAACAGTCCCAAATGACCCTATATTTTTTCATTCCAGGTATCTCTTCTCCCATTGAACTTTAACCCTATCTCCAAGCAACATTTTCCCCTCCACTGTCTACCTCACATCCTCCTATTTATTGCAGAGGTCATTCTGCTATATTCACTTGCATCTATATCTTCAGTGCCACAATCCCTACTCTTGTCGTTATTGCAGTCCTTTATAATTCTTGCATTTTACTTTCCCATCCCTACTATCCTCCTTAGTTTTCTTCCACCCTCCACTCATAATTTCTTCTTCTTTTCACTGTTCATTCCAAAAGGCCTCTTGTTTTGAATATATTAGTAATATATTATTTTTTTTCTTGATTTGACTACATCACATCTCCTTTAGCAGTCAGACGCATTTTATATATATATATATATATATATATATATATATATATATATATATATATATATATATATATATATATATATATATATATATATATATATATATGTGTGTGTGTGTGTGTGTGTGTGTGTGTGTGTGTATGTATATATCTATATATATATATATATATATATATATATATATATATATATATATGGCAAAAATTCAATAAACTACTGCAACTGCAAAACTATTAGAAAACTGTACTCACTTATCTCTGAGAGCGAGTCTCTCAGAGTGAATTGTTCGATATGGAAAATAAAGGCCAGACAGACTCCAGGAAGGTTGATTTGAGCGCTTTCGTTCGCACTTTTATTACAAAGTACAAGAACTTCATCAGAAATCAATACAAGTGCATTCCTTCTAGCTATAAATACAGTGTATATATATATATATGTATATGGGTCTACTATACATGATCGAAATTGTAGAAAGCAAAAACCCATATGGCCGAGACCATATGTTCGACTTCCGCAATTTCGAACATGTAAAAAAAAAAATGCACACACACCCCCGTAACTGTAATATACCAACTCTGAGATCATACTACAGTGTGGAAATGGAAATATTTCCATTCTGCACTGCACGGAGATGTCCGTTACACATGGTCGGGATTCCAAAAGTCGAACATATGGTCTCGACTATATGGGTTTCGACGTTGTGGCATTTCGACCATGTGTAGGGGACCTATATATATATATATATATATATATATATATATATATATATATATATATATATATATATATCTATGGGTTACTGTTACTTAATCGACAGACCACTCCATCGAAAGTCACTGCATCGACGCCGCAAAACATCGACAACCCGACGGCTGACATTGCACACATGGTAAGTAACCATTTGGACAGGAACCTGAACTTTGCCCCAAACCCCCGCAGTAGTGCGTTCTCGGAGTTGGAATATTAAGTAAGGGGGTGTAGCCCCCCGCATGTGTGTATTTTAATGGTAGGTTTCTGATTGTGGATGGGCAAACGGTTACTTACTATTGTGTTGTCGATGTTTTGCGGCGTCGATGGAGTGAGTTTCGATGGAGTGGTTTGTCGATTAAGTAAGGGTAACCCTATATATATATATATATATATATATATATATATATATATATATATGTGTGTGTGTGTGTGTGTGTGTGTATATATATATATATATATATATATATATATATATGTATGTGTGTGTGTGTGTGTGTGTGTGTGTGTGTGTATATATATATATATATATATATATATATATATATATATATAGTTGTCTTTCAGCTTTTTCTTGGTAAGGGGTCGCCACAGCGGAACTCCGGTCCGTTAATGATTAGCAGTAGTTTTTTATGAAATGCTGAGGTGCCAGCTTGACGCCCAACCTTCAACGAAGGCACGCCCATTTACGCACGTATGTCTTTCGAATGCTACCCAACCGCAGGGAGGACATGCAGACTCCACACAGAAGGCACTCCCAAGCCAAGCCGAGAATCAAACGGGAGAACCTCTTTCTGTGAGGTAACAACGCTACCACCGTACCCACCGCGGTATATATATATACATATACACACACACACACACACACACACACACATATATATATATATGTGTATGTGTGTATGTGTGTGTGTGTGTGTGTGTGTGTGTATGTATATATATATATATATATATAATGTATGTGCGTGTGTATATATATATATATATATATATATATATATATATATATATATATATATATATATATATATATATATATATGTGTGTGTGTGTGTGTGAGTGTGTGTATGTGTGTGTGTATGCGTCTACTTGATAAGGTCGACATTTCACAATGTCGAAATTCATATCGCCGAGACCATATGATCGACATTTGAAATGTCGACCATACATGCAGAACATAAAATCAAAAAAAATTACCTTAACGCTGCTAGCTTTGCCCCCCTGCAACCCCCATGGGGGGTGGAGCCCCCCCCCAGAACTTAAATATACTAACTCCGAGACTGCAATACAGTGCAGAAGTGGAAATCTTTCCATTCCGCACTGTATGGAGATGCTGGTTCCCCATGGTTGACATTTCAAATGTCGATCATATGGTCGCAGCCATATGAATGTCGACATTGTGAAATGTCGACCATTTGAAGGGGACCCATATGTGTGTGTGTGTATATATATATATATATATATATATATATATATATATATATATGTGTGTGTGTGTGTGTGTGTGTACATGCATAAATCAAAAATCCTGATGGTTGACCTGTGTATTGTTGACTCACCTTATTCGACATATGCAATTGATCATTACGTGTGAGAGATTGACATGTCCTGGATTAAGGAGACATGGTCTTTCCCCATGGTTTGTGTGATGTCATAGTTAGTATATATAATTAGCAGGGTGCGTGAGTGTCACAGGAGGCGTAAACTAAACACTTTTTTGTGTTCTTTGGATTAGCCTTGGTGTGTTATTAGTAGTGTGTCAGTGTGTTTTTCTCAACATAAAGAATGGCAACATTTCCGTGGATCAACTAGCAGTAGTAGATCCATATATATATATATATATATATATATATATATATATATATATATGGGTCTAGGTTAGAAGATCGACAGCCGATATAACCGACAACGGATTAGTGGGCGCCAGATGATCGACACTCGGAAGACCGACGCTACGGATGAACATGCCGACGCCAGGGATAGTGAGTTGGAAAGAAGGCTGTGTGAGTATGCGGTGGTGACGGACGTTAGGGTGCGAGTAAGGTAAGTGTGGATAGTGACAGTCTGTGGGGATAGGGGTGGGTTAAGTGAGTTAGGGTTAGGGCGCGGGTTAGGTAAATGTGCGGTAGTGGTATTTTTTGGGTTAGGGGCGTGTTAAGTGAGTTAGGGTTAGAGCGCGGGTTAGGTAAGTGTGCGGTAGTGGTATTTTTTGGGTTAGGGGCGGGTTAAGTGAGTTAGGTTAGGCGGGTTAGCTGAGTGTGCGATAGTGACAGACCTTAGGGTAAGGGTTTGGGTTAGGGTTGTACATAGTTGTGTGTGTGAGGTTTAGTGTGGGTTTGTGAGGATTTTGGTGTGCTTGTGTTCTGTGTGTGGTTTTTGGATAAGGGGATGTGTTTTGTTAGTTGATTGTTGTTATTGTGGTGTGTGCAGTGTATGGGGTTTCGTGTTTGTGGACCGTCGGTTACTTGTTTGTCGAGCATGTGAGGTGTCGTGTTTATGGTTTGTCGGTAATGTGGTGTCGATGTTTCTGTTGTCGGTGAAAGTGGCTGTCGATCTTATGACCTAGAACCATATATATATATGGCATACCCATGTTTCATTGATACTTGTTCAATTGTCAGACTTTTTACTGAAAGATGAATGGCACAGTTGATATAAATAGAGTGTGTTGTATTATGTGAGCCACTTTACTGGGATTTATCCATTTTTTCACCTTGTAGTACAACCGTGGACTTGGTATAGATAATATATGGGAATATGGGAATGAACACCCCTATATGGGGGATGTAGGTGTGTTTAAAGAAAAAACAAATCAACCAGCATCTTTTACAAGTGGGCTATGTCTACTGTACCCCACAGTTTCCTTATTCACGCATACTAATTAACATTTAACGAGCCATAAGGATGTGAGCAAACCTATGACCTGTGTGTCTTCTGAAGTGTCATTGATATAACAGGTAGCATACTCGCCTTTGTTGCAGAAGGCTGTGGGTTCTATTCCCACACCAGGTAGATCAATTGCTGACAAGGGAAGTGCTGCATTCCTGAGTGTGCTGTCCCCTGGATGAGATGTTAAACTAACACCCCATCTGCCTGAGCTGGTTGTAACTTAGGTGGATGTTAAAGGTCCCATAGCCCCTATCAAAAAGTAGGGGAAGTTCCATGATGAGTAGGGGCCCTTTATTTATATACAGAACTAACTCTTATTTACAAAATATTTCATATTCACATATTTACAAATATACAAATATATCAATATAAAAATCTGTTTAGACATATTCATAATTTCCTTTACAGTCATGCTAAATGTTCATCCATATAAACCCCTCACTCCTTTTTCCATAACCACCATAATATTATTGCTAAAATCCATTTACCATTAAACATAATTTAATTTATTGGAACCACTTGATGTAAAACAGAAAAAATATACCACAAAGAACAGAGACTATACCTCCTCACAGTTTATAACAAAAGTCCATTTATTCGATGACAAGTATACTTGTAATAACAAGTATCAGCAAAGAAATCTTACTTGTAAAAAACAACAAATAGCAGCATAATAATCTCTTAGCTCCTCAACTGAAACAGCCTTTTTAGAGTAAGTTGTCATTAAAAAGACACACCTTATATAACACAATACACATTCTGAAACCAATTAATTAATCAATTATGTTTAAATACATTCAATTAATTAAATAAGAATAAATTATTTTTTTAAAAAACTTTGTATTCAAATAAAACTTTTCCAATGACATTCTTTATTCAACCCTAATGGTTGTAATGTATTGTACTTCAATATAAAAATTGATTCCTTTTTTCTGAGTATATATTTTATTCTCTCTTCACTCAAAAATCTTGCATTTATTTGTCCTAAAACTGTAACTTGTAAGCTACTAAAATCTCCCTTATGTTCCTTATTAAAATGCTCTTCTACTGGATTTATAACCTTGTTATTCTTAATATCTCTTGCATGCTCCTTTATTTTTTCACCCAGGCTTCTCTTACTTTCTCCAATAAAAAAATATTACAGGGGCATTTAATAGCATACACAATGCCCACACTTCTAAAAGTGAGGCATCCTTTTGTTACAAACATTTTGCCGTTTATTTTATCAAATGTTGCTACTATATATTGGCATATTTTACACTTGCCACAAGGTACAGTGCCTGTTTCTGGTATAGTCCCTGTTATTCCATTTATTGGTCTCCTGAAAGTACCATGAACCAGGAAATCTTTTCAACTACATCCTCTTTGATAGGAAAACTTGAGCCTTACTTCTGTAAGTGATGGAGCTTTCCTTGTTATTAAGTTCCAAAAATCTCCCAAAAGCTTTTGCAGCTTAGTTGAAAATAATATATATTTTGAGACAAAAAATATAGTTTGATCTAAATTGAATTCACTTTCTTTTGTTCTATATTTATTTACTTGACTCATGTTTTTAGAATTTCTATCTCTGTCTCTAAATATTTTGTCATAACTATCCATAACAACTTTCTCATCATATCCCCTATTTAGGAACATGCAAATTGTTTTTCCTACCTCCCTCTCAGCATCCTGTATATTGCTACATAATCTTTTTTATTCTCAGGATCTTCCCATAGGGAATCGCTGTCAAAGTATGTTCTGGATGGCAACTAGATGCATGCAGCATATGGCTAGGCTGCTCAAACTTTCTGTATATTTTAATTTGTGTCTTTCTATTACATAGGACTTCTAAAGTTATATCTAAATAATTCACTTTTATCCCTTCCTGAAGGAAACCTGTTATTGTTCAAATAATCAATAAATGAACATATTTCATTTTTATCCCCTTTGCAGACAAATATAAGGTTGTCTATAAACCTAAAATATCTTATTGCAAGATTTCTATAAAATTCACTTCTGTACATGTGACTAAATTCCACAAGGCCCATAAACAAATTTGCCTACATGGGGGCAAAATCCGCCCCCATGGCTGTACCTTGCAGTTGTTTATACAATATGCCATCAAACTCAAAAACATTATTGACCAGACAGAAATGGACTAGTTTGTTAATGTAATGTGTTCTGGGATTATCTCCCATTAAATAATCCATTGCTTCCATACCAAAATCATGTTGTATGCTTGTGTATAAGCTGGTAACATCTAATACCATAAAATACATGTCTGATTCCCATTGCAGTCCTTCCATCTTATTTAAAAAAATCAAATGAGTCCTTTATATAAGATGGTAATTTCATCACTTCTTTCAATAAACACTCATGTAGAAAACATCCTAAATTATGAGTAAAATAGCCACTGGCCAAAACTATAGGACGACCAGGGGGTGAGATATATTCTTGTGTATTTTGGGAACACAGTAAAATGTAGCCATTGTACTGTCTTTGCTAGAAAATTTATCAGTAATATCAGATTTATTAAAATAATTTAAATGTACTCCTTTACTTAACAGTTGTTCATATTCTCCAATGGCTTGTAAATATACTTCTTCATTCACCCTGCAATAAATATCTTTGTTCTCTAAATGTTCCATACACATTTCAAAGTAATCTGAAGATTTCATAATCACTAACTTCCCCCCTTTGTCCAAAGGTTTAAATACTACAACTTTTGTTATAAACTGTGAGGAGGTACAGTCTCTGGTCTTCATGGTATATATAATTTCATTTATTCTTTCATTCCATTTAGCCCATATAACATAAAGTATTATTTTATTTATTATTTGAACATATTCTTTACTTCTATTCTTATAATATCCTTATTTAATCATATCCATGTTTATTTTATCCACTTCTTTTATAGCTACAAAAATCTTCTTTACATAGTATTCCCCATAACTTTTTTTACTTTTTTACACATGTTCTGTAGTTTCTTCTTCTTGGCAATGGAAACATATCCTATCATTTTTTTTGTATATGGAATATTTTCTTTTACTGACAATTTATCTATTACCAGTTTCCACAAAAAATCTTGACATTCTACTTTCTGATTACCTCATTTGATTCTTATTCTTATAGCTTTATTTTTTTCATCTGTTAGATTTTCCAATGGTTTTACACAGTAATGCTTTATCATTACATTATTATACCAATCTTTTCTATCTTTTTCTATGTTGTCATTTTTTTATTTTCCACAAAAAAATATTTTTGGTAACATTTTATTTCTTCAGTTATGTATTCCTTTTCTCTTTTACTCTTTTTACCTTACCCCAAATGTATCATACTTATATTTACGCAGTTCTACTACTAATCTCTCATTTTTTTCATTTATCCACTTTAACACTTTGTACAAAATTAATGAAGCAGCATATACCATTGGGTTAGTTAATCCTAAACTTCCTTCTTCTTTATTTACATACAAAACTCCTCTTTTTGCTGAGTTTAATCTAGAACACCATATAAATGAAAAAAATATCTGCAATAATTCCTTTTCAAATGCTGTCATCAACTTAAATTCGCTTGCTAAGCATGCTATTTTTCTCATCAGTACTGAATTTATCAAATAAGCCTTTTTTTCTAAATGATAATTTATATGTTCTCCAGAAAAGATGTTTGCTTTATTTCTTCTATTGTTATCACACTGAATTCTACTTACATCTTTAGTCCCAAATTTTACACATAACACAGAAATTTCATTCATTGTAAAGCATAAACCCCCGCTCTTTACTACAGCACCTAAACTGTTATTTCTCTCTTTATTTAAAGACATCCCTATCATCTCTAGGCACTCATTTGTGCAAATTTTTACTTCTTTTATCCAATTTTTTTTTTTGCAATTATTATAATGCCATCTGCGTATGTTAACAGAACTGGAATTCTTAACCCTTCGGGTGTTATATACCCCGCCTCCTTCATTTTTTGTAATTTATTTTACATACCATTACTTTCATCACTAATGCAAAGACCAGCCATTTACAAGTATTTTTACTTTATTATTACTATACGCTGACATATATAATTTCCTAACTTTCTGACTTATATTATATTCTTTCTCTGTTAACCATATGATTTCACATCCAGTTGTGTCAAATGCCTTATTAAGGTCTCCAGTCATCATTTTTTTTCTACTTTTCTGTTCATAATATCATCCACAATTTTCTAACTATCATTAATAATTCTTGACAAACCCTCTCCTTTATACTATGTATGCTATCTTCCATAATATTTTCCATTTTGGTTTGAAATCTCTTTTGTATTGTTTTCATAAAGCTCTTATAATCATAATTATTCAATACTATTGGTCTCTAGTTTTTAACTCTCTTATATCTTCCTTCTTCCATACAAATGTAAGTATGCCACTACATAATCCTTTATACATATAATCTTCATTTAGCCATTCATTCAAAATCTTTAAAAACAATTTCTTGCCAAGCCCTTGAATTTTTTACATTTCATACCCTATTTCATCTAGACCTGCAGCTGAATTTATATTTACTTGTCCTAACACTTTATCTAGCTCATTTAAAGACATCTCTTTTTCCAACTCTTTATTATCTTTTTCCTATTAACTTTTTTCCTTTCCATGTTTTTTTCACTACCTTCTTTTTTCTTTAAACATTTCTTGTACATATTGTACTATACTATTCATAATCTTTTCCTGAGTTCTTTCTATTTCTCCTTTTATTTATTTATTTTTTCAATTTTCCCATTATATTACCATCTTCCTTTACTGATCTGCTTAAGTAACTTGATACTTCTCTTTTTCCTTGTAAAAAATATCTTTCTTTATATAACAATTACTGTATTTTTTCTTGATTTCTTTCATATATTTTTTTTGTCAAAGTGCTTTCTATCATGTTATAAATCTTCTAATGCATTGCTATATGTTCCTTTATATTTTTCTTTCTCTACTGTTTGAAACATCATATTGCATTGTAAAAAAAAACCTTTTTTTATATTTTTCCTTAAATAGCATCCACCATTCAGACCAATTTTTATAAAATGTTCTCATAGTAATATATGTCCATAACTATATTACTAATCTCTTTCCTTCTTCATTCTATACTTTCTCATTTATCAGTTTTAATCCTTTGCCTAGTTTTATATATTCATTTTCTTTTATTTCTAGTCATATTGCATGATGATCAGAAAATCCTGTTTCAACTACCTCCCCTTCTCATATAACTAAACCTTCTGATACTATAAAATAATAATCTATTTCAGTTCTAGACACACCCCTTTTGTAACTCCATGAAGTTTTGTCACAGAGTTTTAACTTGCCTCATCTTATTACTTCTAACATTTTTCTTATATCATTTCCTTTCTTTTTATGCTTGCCTCTTAAATCACAAAGTCTCCTGTTATTACAATATTTATATTTATCACTGCATAGTCTAAAATCTGATGAAATACGATTTCCCTTTCTTTACAGTTAGTATAAGAATATAATGTTAAAATTCTATATACTTGTTATTTTAATTTCCCAAATTCCAGATTATCTTTCTTCCCCATAGTTTTTCTGTCTGTAATATTTCATTTGTTAAAAATATTGTGTCTTCTAATATAATTACATCTAGATCACATGTATTACACCACTCCAAAATTCCTATTCTTCTTACTATATTCTTAATACTATTCACATTTACAGAAAGCACTTTTCATTTTCCCCTTTCTTTAGATTCATGGTTTCATAAATTCATAGCTAATTACAGAGCTTGCTTACTTAATAGGTTATTCTAAGCCTAACAAATTTCCTTCCCAATGGTGAGACTCAAATACCATAACTTGTGTCTGTGAGTCAAAGACCTTAACCATTATACCAAGCTCCAATCTTTAGCAGTACATATTCTTTTTCATCCATTTTCTTTCTTTTTTCTTTTGTACTTATGCCTTTAAATGTTCTTTTTCTGTCTTTTACCACTTTAGCATTCTTTTTTCCTCTTACCTCCCAGTTTATGTCTTCTTCATCATTTATTTCAGAACCTTATTCTTTGTCATCTTTATTATTTTTTCAGTTATTTTTTCTATTTCTACTACTTCACAAACTTCTTCTCATTGTTCATTTCTTCTCTTTCTTTTTCCTTTTCCTTACTGTTATTTTCATTTTTGCAATACATCCATAAATGTCCAATTTTGTTGCATTTATAACATTTCAGTTCACATTTTTGTATCATGTCCTATTTACCCACAAATAGAAACTTTTCTTTTGTCACAGTTACTTATCAAATGTCCTTCTTTTCCACAAAAAACATGTTTATGGTTGTCTCCAGTATTTTACAGCACCCCATCCCCTCCACATTTATCCTGCTAGGTATATGCATATTTTTTTCTCTTTCTATTTTTAACATAATATTACAATCCCAGCCACCAGTCCATAAACCCATTTTGTCATACACTTTTGCAATGTCTAGTACTTCTTCACAAAAAGCTTTTAAATGTCCTTTTAAAATCTCTTTTTCTACCTCTGAAATTATACATTAATCTTCTTTTCTCTTTCCCCTGCTAAATACTTTTATCACATAAAGATTCCATGGGTAACAGTGTTTCTATATTCTTCAATAAAAAATTCCAATAAAAAAACTGTTTCAAATATAAAGTCACAAAATGCCTCTTTGTTAATAAGAATAAGTGTTCTTGCCTCATGTGCTTTTACACCCAAAGGAACCAATAAATTGTCCCATACTTTATACCTGTCCATTTCTTTGTCTTCTTTACTTTGTATCTTCACCACGTACTTCAATTTTTTTCAATTTCTTCTGCCTTCTTTTCTGCTACACCACTTTTGCCTTCTTTTACTTTATTTGCATATGTTTTCTTTTCCATCTCACCACTATTCTTCAGGCTTTTCTCTGCATCCTATTTTTGTATGTTCTCAATAATGTCCCCCCAGGAAACATCTCCTTTATTTTCTGGCTCACTCTGCACTACTATTTCTTTAAGTAAATCATCTCGCAACCCTCCCAACTGGAGGTTTGTAATTATACATTCATCATTTGTTGATGCATTTCTATCAAACAGGTTTCTCTGAAACATTTCCTTAGAATCTTGCACACATTCTCGAGTCTCGATATTTGCTTTCGCCTTCATTTCTTTCACTATCATCTTATTCTCTCTCTCTCCATCTGCCTCCCTGTTTCTCTGTGCCACCTCTGCACCTGGAAGAGAAACAGGAAATGCTTCTCCAAAATGGGTCTCTCCCACAACCATGACAAGCAGAGGAAGTTTCATGATGCTATGGCCAAAGTTCCCCTAATAGTATAAATACCACCTCATGTCTCCCCTGAAAAGAGATTACTAGCCTAGTGGGACTAACCTGATTAACAAAGAATTAATTAATTAATTAATTAATTAATTAATTAATAGATTCATTAATTAACAGTACAGCTCAGTTTTGACCAAATAGGCAGACACATGCTTTGATTCAGAAGTGCTCTGATGTAATAATCTTTTGGTCAATGTATTTTATTTCATAAGAACTCGTTAAAAGTGGCTTCATACCCATTTCATAGACTGGTACAGGCTTTCAAGAAATATCAGATTTGCAGATCACCCCCTTATAAAATGAAACAAAGAAACAGACAGACAAGCAAACAAGCAAACAAAACAAATAAACAGAAGCAGCAACTCTTTCATAAACTTATTGTTCAGAAACTCTTTAGGAGATACTTGGATCTGGCTCCCTTTCACAATAAAGCATTGTAGTGGCTTATTTGAAGAAAGCACACCACTCCAACTTTGCTGAGTCAGTGAAATAATCTCACAGTAATGGTTTCATTAAGCCCTTTAAATAGTGGGATGTATTTGCAAATACTGTATATAGCACTGTGCAGAGCATTACTTAATGTGATTGGCTTTTTTAACTCTGTAGTTCCACTGCATGGGGATAATGTGTCTGGATATGCATTTAAAGAAAATGTTTTCTTTTTTCTGTCTGACTGAGTTTATGGTTACCATGGAAAGGGAATGAAAGCTCAAAACCAGGGGCAGTTTTTAAACATTACTTATTCATTTAAAATCTGAATAGAAATTTCTGAACAATAGAAGAATGAAACTTTAATGTCTGACATTAGTGGCTGATTGTAATCCTCTGAATACCTTTCAACTTTGGCTTAAGAGTTCCAGACTAAGCCAAAAATAATTGAGAGGGGGGGATAAAGGGCCAAAATCAGTGACTGATTTTAAGTATTGTTCTTATAAACTTAGAAAGCTGCTAGCATAAAATGTGTTGTATTAGCATGCATTTTCTGAAAGCTGTGAAGTCTCAGACTCAAATGTCTCACTATTTAGTGAGTAGAATCCTCAATGGTTTGCCAGTAAATCACAAATTGTATGAAGAACTGACCAAAAATATGAAGGAATAATCTGCACATTCTGCAAAATTCCGGAGAGTTGAGAGGTATGATCATGAGTGATTTACCAGAAAATCAAACATTTTATGAAGGATAGGGCAAAATATGAGGCAAAACCAGGGATGTTCTGCAAAATTCTGGACAGTTTATTTACTTACTGATTATTATTTGTTTACCAGGTAAGCGGGCTGGTATGTTAATACTTCGGCCACAACCTGGGATCAATAAAAGACAGGAAAAAGACATTACATTCAAGGTATGCTCTACAATCCATCCAAACATCCATCCATCCATCCATCCAGACACAACCCATGTTTGCCATTTTTGCATGTGGGGTTGGGGGTGTCACTTCAACTATGATAATTATCTACTGCCAGTTTTCACACCACCAGGTGGCTAGCCCTACCACAGTTCTTTTATACTCCACCAACACACACACACACACACACACACACACACACACACACACACACACACACACACACATATAAGTATGCACTACAAGTAAAGTTTAATTTCCATAAATTGGAGCAGGCCTGCATGTTTTTTGCCTCTCACCCCCTGAGTACCATGATAGGCTTTGGCTGTCCTGCCTAACAGCCTGTTTTAGGTAGAATTTTTCACATTTCAGTGGAGCTACACTGACTTCCAGTGTAATAATCATTTTGCTGTATTTATTCAGTCATTGTCTTACACACAATTTATGCTATTCAGGATTATTATTGGGGTAGGCAGACACTTCCTGACATGCTATGGGAGTAAGCCAATTTATAGATATTCCAAGACCAACAGATCTTTTTTTTTTTATTAAGGCAAACAAATCTTATAACTGTTTGTAATGTGTCAGTACCCTCCCTTAAGCAGCACCTCCTTTCTCCAAGAGAGCCATACCAGTAACATTTGTGGATTTTCATCCAGTCACTAATTTATGTTTTAAGAAAGATAGTGAATTGCACTGCTTAGCATGTCAGAGGAAGTTTATTCCAAAAGTTTGGGAGGTACTGACTTATAAACATTACCTCTCCACTGTGCTGTATTTATCTACTGGTGAAGATTTAGGTCCCTGGTTCTACTATTGGTAGAGATATTGGACTTGTAGAGAAACAGGAGGTCCAGCACAACTGGGTCTCTAGAGGTGCAGTAAACTAGACAAATCTCCCTTCAAAAATCTGTAAGATACTGAATAAAGAGAAAGAGCTTTCTGCATATCTTGATAACTCAGGGACTTTAGGCCTGTGATCTTTTTTAGTCAAGAACCTTTGGGGTCTTGCTAATTCTTTGATATGATTAATGAGATGCACCCCGAAGGGGGTATTGTACTCAATAACTGTCCTGATCAGTGCTGAGTATAATGGAATGATTACTTCTTTAGACTGTTATGATAGTCCCTTGGCAATTAGGTAAGCTAAATCAAAGGATTTCCTGATGACCATTCTTACAGCCCAAGTATCTAGGTCTCTGACAAAGTTTTCATTTTGCATTGGTGTATTGGCTATATAGTATGATGTGGGGGAGTTGTCTACCAAAAGTGATACTATATTTTTTTAGCATTTTGTTTGAAATAATTTTTAGTACACCAAGGGTTTACTTGAAAGAGTTCATTCAGGAGAGTTTGGGTGCCACAGGATGACTTAACAACCTGGAGATCTGAGAAGTGAATTCCAAAAAGGAGATGTCCCAACACTGAGCCCTTTAGGACACCAGTGGTCGCATTCATATTTACTGATGAGGCTTCTGCGACTTGCACTTTGTGGGTTCTGTCTTTCAGCCAGTCAGCTATCCATCTTACCACATATGGGTAGATTTTTAAAGCACTTAGCTTTTGTATGATGCCAGCTAGGGGAATGGTGTTGAAGTCCTTCACCAGATTAAAATACACCAGGTGTACTGCATAGCCATTATTTACAGCCTCTGTATCCATTTTGAAGAACTTGAACAGGTTAAGTAGACAGGATCTGCCTTTCACAAGGCAAAAGTGTTGGAGATCAAGTCAAACAAGCATCCTGATGTCACAGTTTATGAGGTTAGATATAATACAGTACACCCCATGGTTTTGCAGATGAGGCTTGTAAGACTAACAGGACTTTAATTAGTTAGGTCAGTTATAAGGCCACCCTTATGGAGGGACATCACCACTGGAGGGCACACTCATCAGGAACAAATCCAGTAGCTAAACTTAAGTTAAACAGCTTGAAGAGAGTATTTAAAAGGGCATATTTAATACTATTATGCAACCAGGTATATGATATGCAGTACTAAATAAAGATAGAATCAAAAGTATTGTTGTATACCAGAAATGTGACAAAACCAAGCATCTTGCAAGTTTTGTTCTTATCCAGATGTTGCTGAGCTATAAAATGTTTTATGGAGTGTAGCAAACTTTGTTGATGTGCTGCGTGATGTACTTAAATGAAGCAGTCCCTGGCAGTACTGGATATTTTGACTCTGGCCTTTGGTGAAATAAAACCCTAGGAAAAGGGCTCCATGGGCAACCCTCTGTTCACCGCCTCCCCTGCATACTCCCAATGTGCCCTATACTCCCTAATCCTGGCCTTGCCACTTCATTCAGATTATGTTTTTCTTGTTTTTTTCACACTTTGTTGTACTCTTCAGATTTTTCCTGCATTATTTCAATATATCCTAAATGGCCAAGATTACACCATAATAAATGTGGAGGAAATAATCAAATTAATTTGGAGGTCTCATTCCCCAGTTGCCATTGGGTTTCAGATATTCTGAGTTGCTTTTTTTTAAAACTTTTTAAGCCAAATTTGACCTGAACAAAAATTGTGACTAAAGAAAGAACTTCATTCTTACTCTTCATTTTCTTCCTTTATCCTTTCACTCCTCCCTACATTTTCTTCCTGCATCCTTTCACTCCTCCCTACATTTTCTTCCTTTATCCTTTCACTCCTCCTTTCATTTTCTTCCTTTATCCTTTCACTCCTCCCTACATTTTCTTCCTGCATCCTTTCACTCCTCCCTACATTTTCTTCCTTTATCCTTTCACTCCTCCCTACATTTTCTTCCTGCATCCTTTCACTCCTCCCTACATTTTCTTCCTTTATCCTTTCACTTCTCCCTACATTTTCTTCCTTTATCCTTTCACTCCTCCCTTCATTTTCTTCCTTTATCCTTTCACTCCTCCCTTCATTTTCTTCCTTTATCCTTTCACTCCTCCCTACATTTTCTTCCTGCATCCTTTCACTCCTCCCTACATTTTCTTCCTGCATCCTTTCACTCCTCCCTACATTTTCTTCCTGCATCCTTTCACTCCTCCCTACATTTTCTTCCTTTATCCTTTCACTTCTCCCTACATTTTCTTCCTTTATCTTTTCACTCCTCCCTTCATTTTCTTCCTTTATCCTTTCACTCCTCCCTTCATTTTCTTCCTTTATCCTTTCACTTCTCCCTACATTTTCTTCCTTTATCCTTTCACTCCTCCCTACATTTTCTTCCTGCATCCTTTCACTCCTCCCTACATTTTCTTCCTGCATCCTTTCACTCCTCCCTACATTTTCTTCCTTTATCCTTTCACTCCTCCCTACATTTTCTTCCTGCATCCTTTCACTTCTCCCTACATTTTCTTCCTGCATCCTTTCACTCCTCCCTACATTTTCTTCCTTTATCCTTTCACTTCTCCCTACATTTTCTTCCTTTATCCTTTCACTCCTCCCTACATTTTCTTCCTGCATCCTTTCACTCCTCCCTACATTTTCTTCCTGCATCCTTTCACTCCTCCCTACATTTTCTTCCTGCATCCTTTCACTCCTCCCTACATTTTCTTCCTTTATCCTTTCACTTCTCCCTACATTTTCTTCCTTTATCCTTTCACTCCTCCCTACATTTTCTTCCTGCATCCTTTCACTCCTCCCTACATTTTCTTCCTGCATCCTTTCACTCCTCCCTACATTTTCTTCCTTTATCCTTTCACTCCTCCCTACATTTTCTTCCTGCATCCTTTCACTTCTCCCTACATTTTCTTCCTGCATCCTTTCACTCCTCCCTACATTTTCTTCCTGCATCCTTGCCATACTCCGTAAGTGGCCAAGACTGCAGTGTAATAACTGTGGAGAAAATAACAGAATTAAGCTGATTGTCTGCAGGTTGAGTGGGTCTCAGAAGCCATGGGATTCTAGATATTGTGAGATGCATTTTAGAGATTTTTTCCCCCCAGGTTTTTGTTACAATTATGGCCTGGGTAAAAATCATCACTAAATAAACTGAAAGGATAAATATTTACAAAGATGCATGGCTCATATCTTGGAATACTGTCTGCCTCTTTGTCAAAGCAGAAAAAAAGATGGCCACTTTCTGGGTATCTCTCCATACCTCTCATTCTCTTAGCACACGAAATCTGGGCAAAACCAAAAATAATGGTGGGACAAAGACCCAGAATAGGGACAAAATTTAAATACTGCTCTTATAAACTTAAAAAGTTGCCAGAATAAAAGGTTTAGTGTTAGTATGCATTTTCTGAATGATATGGAGTTTGAAATTCAAATGTTTGTCATAATTCAGTGACTTCAGTCTTCACTGATTTGCCTGAAAACCACAAACGCTTTGTAGAACAGACTAAACATGTGAGGCAAAAATCTGGACAGTCTGTGACAATCTGGAAAGTTTAGAGCTATGTATCCCTCTGAAGCTAGATTGGGATAAAATGAATAAATAAATGGCCTCAATCATATATTTCAAATTGCTGATGCTACCAATCATATAGGTCACCTCTCCTTCCCACCCCCTAAAGACAGCTACATTCTGTCTATCCATCTGTCAACCAGAATATAATAATGCATTTTAATTTGTTGATCTCAGATTTATACTTACAATATGTCTCCTTACCCAACTTCCCAAAAGTAACCAACACTTCTGATACGTTATTGTGAGAAAAGAGAAAAAAAAATCACAGATGTTTTCCAGTCTTTTGCTACTAGACAGTATATATCTGCTCTACATGCTATAGTGATGGTATGCATGTCTCTGAGAAATAATGACCACACTGTCACAGTCCCACTAAAGCCACAATGATCTTCTGTATATATATCTGAGGTATAATTGTCAGCAAATTTAGAGAAATAAAAAACAAGCATTCCTCAGTCTCAGACAAGTTATAGTGACGTTCTATGCCCACCTCTGAATTTTGATTGGATGGAGAACTAAGAGATAATGATCTCACTGTTCCCAGGCCCCACTACCTCCACTCACACATAAGCTATTGCAATCTTATATGCACACCTCTGAGCAGAGCCATTTGTAGAACAGGTGGGTCCATGGCAAAAGCACTCTACTTCTACAACCTGAATTGTGGATGCTGCCAGGATTTAGATGACCTGTAATGCTTTTTATGTATTATTTTTGAAACATAATGGCTTGCTTTGTATATATCACTTTGATTATACTCTGAATTTGGGAAAGGCATGCTTGTTAAGCACCATTCTGACATTGGGAATATTCTTAACTAGCTTTTATTAAGTACTTCTTACTACTGTTTTTTTTTTCAAACACCTTAATTGAATTATCACAAGGGCGCCCGCAGGCAGGTGCAAGGGGGTGCACTTGCACCCCCCTGGAATCGGCTGGCTAGTAGATTATTATTCTTTTAATTAAAAAAAATGTTTTTTTAGGGCGTTCTTCTTTAAGAACGCCCTTCAAGTCCAGTAAGAGACACTTTTGCATCTGTGCGACTTATGTTTTACGTCTTCATCTTCCGCGCCCGCGTGAATTTTGATTAACAGAAGAAGACGTTTGGAGTGGAGTTCACGGATGAGACGAATGTACAAATGACAGGTCAGGTTAGCTATTTGCTCTCAAAACAGTGTAGTGGCATCTTTAGATTAAAAGTTACTTTAGGTGTTCTGCTGCTACTCTAACTTTCCTCAGTATAGCTGTGTTTTCCACTTCATTGTTACCATTAAGGTTTTTGTATCATGCCACATACAGCTTTAAGCTTATTTCTGTTATTAGTGTACATCCTTTTGTTTTACTACGTCCTGGAGCTTGATTGATGTTTCCTAAATTTACTGCTGATTTGTTTTTTTCCTCTTTTTCTGTTTGCATTGTTTTTTTTTTTTTTTGGTATTTTATCTTTTGAAATTATGGTATTATTTTTGTATTGCTGTTTATTTTTTATTTATTCAGAAATGTTAATATTCTGTTTACACACTACACATCAGTTTGCCCTTTTATCCTTTTGCTGAGCCATGGGTTTCTTAATTATAACTGGAACCGATTTCTTGTCATGCCATGTTTAGTACTTCCCTGTCTTCCTGCCAGTATTGATTTTTACCTGCAGGAGGCAGAGTGCTGGGAAGAGGCACACATCTTGTATTCATCATGACTGGCATTTGGGGAATTACTCCAAGCATGGGCCTATTTCAGTGTTATGCAGTTCTTCACATGGAGTGAAACATGGTCCATGACCTCATGATATGGTTATGCATCAAATACAAGTGGATCCCTTTCTTTATCTACGTAAAGAAGCAGGACACCCTTCTACTGTAGTGCTGGACAGAATTCTGTATTATATCTTACTTTTTCTATGATACTGACCAGCTCATTACCATCTAAAGTTGGCTTGTTTCCCACTACGGACTTATTCATGTGATGAGGATCCCAGTTGTGTGGTTCCCTAGGAGGATCAGTGTAGCAGAAGAACTGATATTTCCATTGTTCAGTTGTTGGTCTGACAATGTTCTTGGCTGGAGCTGCCATTTCTTTTTAATATGTTATGGGTACAGGAGCAAACTGTTGGTAACTCCTTATCTGGCATGCACTCAGTAGTGCAGGAATGTTCCTTTATGAATTCATGTACTTCCTTGTGCCCTTGGCCAAGATGTCACACAAATGGCTAATTTGGAGTTAATTCAATATTAGGTTCAATAATAAATCAGTGACTATTGTTAAAAAATTCTTTTGTATTATGAATGATTTAGCTTTGTTCAAGTTGTTAATTCTGCTACCACATATATGGTCATATTTTGGTGTTCCATGTGGGTGTTAAGATCAGTAATCTGGTGAGGAAATGCATAAGGTCTGATCCTAGCCTTCTTTCATTACAACTGAAGTACCTGAAACAGTATCCACTGTTCATTGTCTGGTGTTTTGAAGGAACCTGACATGGGTCTCTTGTTATATAGTGATTCTTGTCTTTCAACAGCATTTCAAAAGTTCAGTCCTGGAGATGCTGCTCAGGTGGCCAAAGTGTATAACGAGGCCTTGACTTCCTCTAGCAATCTTTAATCCTCATGTCTTGACCCTACCCATCTTGTGCTGGCTGAGAAATAGTCTGATTTTCAGGCAGGGTGAAGGCAATAGCGCAGATGGAGTAGCACAGTAAGCTCCAAGACAGGCTTCTGCTAGATGATCAATTTATCTGTTCATCAGACTAGGATCTACTGAAAGAAGTTAGTGTTTGTCCCAGGTGATATCTGTGCTAGCAAACTGGCCAGCAGCACTCTTTTAGTTGGTGCTTGGTCTTGGGTACTCAGTCTGTCTTGCTACCCAGAAGTTTTTTTCATCTGAACAGTGCAAGCTTGATTCTTAGCACCTTGCCTTGATTAGATGAAGAGTCAGCCCTAGGATGCTCCCAGGGGCTTCCTATGGTTCTGCAAAGGAATTACTGTCTTGGTCATATCTGATTGCAATGTGCATTATTCATAGTCCTGGTCTTTAGTTGTGAGTAGTGGAACTCTGAGAAGAACAGCTCTACATTGGTATGGAAATGTAGTCAGTGGATGTCGTTGAAGCTGACAACATAATTGTGCAGGTGTGTTGAAAAAAATGTCTACTTAAAGCAAAAGTGTAGATTCCTGAAGATATGCTTTATGTGAATTAAAGCAGGAAGGCAGTTACACGCATAAGGAGCCATGCACATTTGCGTATCACTACGATTCATAGAGATAGCTTAAAAGAGCCTCATCTGCATGCAAATTGTGTAAAGAACCCTGAACTTAACATGCGTAAGTTTAGCAACATCATATCAGCTTGGGATTATTTGAGTTAGCAGGCAAATTAATTAAGATACCACAGACATTTTAAAGTAAGAAAAATATTAGAAATGCTGCAAATTATTAGGAATAGTTGAAAATGAGGTAGGATTATTGAGTTCACTTCATAAAATGTTTGTTTTATTTATATGATGGGCATAACACAAGAATGTAAACTGTTATTTGTAAATGGGAATGTACTACAGCAGCAGTGTGACATTAGTGATCACTGAGAACATCTTTTACTTTGGTGTCTTTTAGTGATTGCACATACATGGTAGAAATTAATGATTGAAGTACTGACGTGGCAAGGACGTTTTGCTCATTGAACATTTGTCTCTGCTAGGAGATTCCTGAGGGTCTCTGACAGTATTTCTATTACAAAATGTGGTAGGGGCAAATGAAAAGTCAGATGTGTTAACAAAATACTTTCTGTTTTTTAAATGCTTTCTTTAGTATTGTTAATGTGTTCATGATTGTGCAAATATTATTTCAGCACAACTTTATTTGGCTGGACTTTTCTTCTAGATAAAATTATGGGGGTTGTGTGGTAGCTTGCATATTCCAAGGAAATGATTCAACATTGTAGACAATAGAGTTATCTGGAGTACCTGTTGAAAATGCATTAGAAGAGGTTGAAAAAGATGTAGTATTTGTAATCCGTATGATAAAAGGTCTAATAAGTGTAGTAAGCTTGACCAAATATTTAAAACAGATTAGTTTTATGAGGAATTTTTCAACAAATGTTTGTTTGTTTGTTTGTCTTTCGTTTTTTCCCGGTAAGGGGTCACCACAGCGGAACTCCGGTCCGCTACTGATCGGCAGTAGATTTTTATGAAACGCCGAGGTGCCAGCTCGATGCTCAACCTTCAACGAAGGCACGCCCATTTACACACGCATGTCTTTCGAATGCTACCCAACCGTGGGGAGGACATGCAGACTCCACACAGAAAGCATTCCCAAGCCCAGCCGAGAATCGAACGGGAGAACCTCTTGCTGTGAGGTAACAACGCTACCGCCATACCACCGCGGCATGGCAGGAATTTTTCAAGAAATACTGGCACATGTTTAATGAGAAAATGTAATACCAAGAAGATAGTGGGAGAGGCCTTTGTATCATCAATAGGAAATCATAGAAATCAAGGAAATTATTATTATTAATAATAATAATAATAATAATATAGTACATTCAGCACAAATGCTGACTGATACATTTAAACATGGTTTGTATACCAGTTGCCATTCTGTACCTAAGAAAAATATGAGTGTCCCCCAGCCAAAAACAGCCCATAAAGTTTATAATTAATTGTTTTTGTACTTGTGGTAGGTGTGTGGCCATGGCTTTCTGTGTCATTGTGGTTAGTTTGTGACTGATAACAGTAAACTGCAGAAAATAAATGTCCTGGATGTGCCAAGAAATGTGCAACTGATGCTTGCAGAGCAATCATTTGCTATGATACTGACTTCCCTATCTGCAGCTTAGTACCTGCCTACTTACTGCAAAGATACTTGATAAAGCATTATGAGTTTATTGACACCATTTCTGCACCAATGCTCAGAATGACAGGAGTCATTATCACTAGTATACTTTTTAAGCCTGTGCAGTGTGCATATGCAGTTTACCCTAAGGTGCAGTGTGCATATGCAGGTTACCCTAAGGTGCAGTGTGCATATGCAGTTTACCCTGAGGTCCTTGGAGGAAGTTATAAGTTATAAAAGTGGAGAAAGTTCACTGGACTCAACAAGCAGCAGCCTAGGGAAGAGGAGCAAGTTAGATTTCTCTTACAGCATATCAAAATTGACATCAGAAGGTTAAGGAGAAATTAAAAATATGGGCTGAAGGCATTGTCGTAAAAGGTGTTGCAATCTTAAAGTCAGAAAGAAGCTGTCCTTGAGCTTAAGGTCCTCCAGTTAGTAATTTGGCAGGGGGGGGTCTTTAAAGGCTTAGCAGTAACAGTTTTTAAAGGGAACTTTCAGTGAACTGAAGGATTTGCATTAGGTTTCATTACATTTACTATGGTCCAGGGAAAATAAGGATAAGCAAAGATGGACTGCAGACATGTTTTGTAGAAATGCAAATGTATTTTTGTCTGTGTATCCAACTTAGGCAAATTCAATTTGTCACTAGCTGGGTTCTGAATTAGACACGATCCTTTCAGCTTCAGTCAAGCTAGCCCATCTTTGATTTAGTAGCTGACTGTTTTTTTCCTACAAAAAAATAAATAGAACTGCACTGCAGTTTGAATTTCAGTCCTATTTGTAGGGTTGAAATTGAGAAATATTTGATACATGTGAAGTTGCTTAGTAACCTTGCAATTCTTCCTTGCTTTGTCCCTGGATTAGATTAATTTTAGCTGGAAGTTTCTGGTGCCTTTAATTCTTCAGTTGGCCACTGTTAATTATATTGCTGTCTATCTTCTTTGAAGTGAATAATTACATATCTGAATAAACCACCTGTCCTAGACTGCATTTTTATTCTATCTTCATTTGAAATTTGTTTATCAGGAAAGTCCGACTGTGTACAGAACCCATTCTCAGCGGTGGCCCGGGGAGAAAAGCTCCAATAACTAAACATTTAATACATGTACAGTAATACACAATCTGTAATACAAGTGTGATGACAGAAGAGACAACATTTTGTTCCAGTCTATAATTTCTAGATTGGTTGAAACCAGAGGCTCTCCAGTGAGTGAGAAAGAGCATCCTTTATTCAGCCTGTTACATGATCAAAAAGTTTACTGAGCAGTTATCAGTTATAGGATTAACCCAAACAATTATTCCATAGCATCTGCCTGAGTTGTTAGCAGTAATGATATCTAAGATTGTGTCACTGACAGTCAAAGGGTTGTCTATAGTAGGAAGTGACCAATGTTGTCATATAATTTACAAAGGCAAAGTCCAGGAGTTATCAGAACAAACATTGTCTCTGTTTAAGACTGCAGTCTTCCAAAATATAAAATTCTTTTTACAGGTCCATGGTACAACAGGAAAAGTAAATTCTCAATAAGTGTTAAAGTATTACAGCAAAAAAGGGGGATTGTAAACATAACAGATAAAGCCTTTTGTATATCCACCAGTAGGCCATTTTACTACTAGCCAGCTGAATGCACAATCATCATTTTCAGGGCTTTCTGGTGACTTACTAACTAAAACAATACTCCTGTCGCTATTATAAAGCCTGATTGGTCACATATGTAAGCTTGAAAGTTACTCCAATCAGATGATTTGGCAAGATGGAAATTGGTTGAAAACATCTTGGTTAGTGCATTCCTCTCTACAAAGGACCTCAAATGTTAACAAGCCCATCAGTCACAGATGCCAACACCTGCAGTCAGCGTGTGAGTATGTAAGACTAATAATTAGCTGATCTGCTATATCAGCAAAGAATTTAGAAACCAGGAAGCAGTAACTAATACCCAGAAGGAAGGAGGCTTGTTGGAAAAGGCTGTGTAACATGCTGCTAGTGAAGCTATTGTTTTGGGAGTCATTTAGATAGTGCAACTACAGAGAGGAGCATAAGTGGGAAGACAGTGTTAGTTCCTGTTAGCTTTCACTAGCATCTGGAGTGATGTTAGGTGGAAGTAATTCTGTGCTCCCATGCACACCAAAAGATACAAAGGAAAGACTGTTACTTTAACAGTGGCAAAGAGGGAAGAGCTCCTCAAATCATATAGCCACCACAACTCTCCAGATGTGTATTAGGTGATGGAAATGATGGAAGAAGCCAACACCAGCAGCCATAATAAATGAGGTAGCCAACCATGTCGATCCAGATGTGTTCTTGTATTCTTCTGCCTATAAAATCTGTCAAATATAAAAAATGAGAGTGGGCATTGAAGATGACAAAAACACTTATCAAAAGGACTTATAAAGGTGCAGAGGACACCCTCTAAAGAGAGGAAATCGTTGTCATATATTAAGTATCTGGGATAAGGGACTGATCCCAATGTTGGTGATTGCCACTAAGCAAAATTTTAAATTTTTAATTTTAATTTTTTCTGATTGTCTAAGAAACTTTATAGTTCTAATGGTTAAAATGGTTAGACCTGACTAAACTGTGCAGAGTGCAAAATATACCTACCTGATAGAAATGCACTACTAAAAATAACATTTCATGGTTTATAAGTGGCAATAGTTAAACATGTATCCCTTTTTGAAGTTCAAAGAACTTGTGGCAGGTATTGAAATTCTGCATTAGAGTGCTGTCATCAGTCTTGAATTAGGTCTCTGTGATGATGCATATATAGATGTTTTCCAGGGGAAGGAGTGCTTGTAAGGAATGGACTTTTTAGCTTAGGCTCTGAAAAGGAAATTGGTTATTTTCTAATTCATGTAGCTATAAAATTCAGTATAAAAACTGTCAAAGTTTCTGAATACAAACACACTACTAAAGCAGCATCATGGTAGGGAATACTTCACTACAGAGAGATTCAACTATATACAGAGCCATGAGTTCCTTTATACCTTTCTGTCAAAAAAAAAAAACAAACACCAAGTTCACACAGAGTTTAAAGTTGTTGCAACTTTGACAAAATCTATTTATGTACATTGTCAAGGCTGGAATGAGTAAACATTGTAAAAATATTTGGAAAGGACAGTTTGACAAAATCTCTAAGGGAGGTAGCATACTCCTCAGCTGTCCAGGTTTTTGCAGACTGTCCAGATGTTTGCCCCATATCCCTCCTAAAAAGGATTGAAGTTGCTAAATAGTTTTAGACATCATATCCTTTAAAAATACATACCAACACAAATCCTGTTATTCTAGCAATACCAACACAAATCCTGTTACTCTTGAAAGCAATATTTATAACCTGTTGTGTGATAGAGAGAGAGACAGACAGACAGACAGAGAGAGAGAAATGTCCTTGTTAGATCTAACAGGTGGAATTTATTTTAAAATGCATTTTCAAGGAATTGTAAGCTTCAAGGGAAGCAAAGGTTACTGCTGCTCATACTAAGTCTGCTTAAAATGTGCAACTGTTTTGTTTAGCAAATGTTATCATTATTGTGGTATAGAATTTTAAAGCAGTGTTAGCACAGCAGGTAGCATACTTGCATCTTGATGCAAAGGGCTGTAGGTTCCATTCCTACAGCATGTATATTTGTATTTTAAGGGGGTATGGTACTGTAGTTCTTAGTATGTCCTGCTTTGGATGAGACACCTAATAACTATGAACCTGTTTTTCAGCTTGCCACCCATTCCCTATTGTAATATACCAGCTTATCATTTATTTTAATGTAACATAGGCAATTTATTCTTCAAGGGCAACAGGCACAGAATTTGTAAAAGAAACACTGAAATATAAAGTTGTTTTCTAGCAACAATCTCTTCATTGGTTTCAGATCTCTTTAATGTGAAATTATTCAGATGACTTTCTGCATATTGACTGATATTGGTTGATTGGATGACAGAAGTTTGAGTGGCCCTTTATGGTTGAAATGTTCTGAATTGGGCAGGTTGTCATTATTGGTTCATATGATTTGTTTCATTGCTTAAAGGAAAAATGTTCAGAACTATAAATTTAAAACACACTAACAAGTGGTGCTGTATTATACAACGGATATAATTCAGTTATTATATAGTATAATTAATACAGTCAGGAAGGTGAATCAAAGAACTTTTGCATGGTTCTAAAAATGTGTGCAAGGAGCCTATGATTTGAAAACAGCCCAAAGGCAAACTTACCCTGCCACTGGCCAGATGCATTTTCTTTGAATGTGAGTTTCAATGCTGTTTCAGTGAATGCTAGTTTCAAAGGTAAAGTTTTAATAATAAGTCTGTTTTCATTGTAAGACTATTGCTTTGTTTAGGTTTAGTAAATGCCTATCAGTGTTTGTGCTATAAAATTTGAAATAAAAGTTGTAAATGAAATCCAAATATCTGTAATCATTGTAGAAGTAAAGCATAAAACAGTATGCACACTAAGAGATTTGAACAGTGTCTATGACAAAAGGGGAGAAATATCCAAGTAACAGGACACTGGAATGGCTGCGTGGGTGGAGGGGGCAGGGTTCTGGGGCTGTGTGGGCGGGGCTCTGGGGCTGTATGGGTGGGGCTCTGGGTTTACACCCCCTTGCAAAAAATCCTGCGGGCTCCCTTGCTTGTGACATAGGCAAATTTATACTCATATAAAAATAATCACACCATATTAACATAACAAACATTATACTTCACATATAGTGATGTACATCATATAATCTAAGCGGGTCTATATTATATCCTCGAAAGCTGTAAACAGTGAACACTATCTACAGCGAAAATGCCATGCAGCAAATTTGCTAGCCTCCCACACCCCCTGCTAATTATATATACCAACTCCAAGATCGCACTACACTGAGGAAAAGGCAAATTTTCCGATCTTCACTGCAGTGCAGGCTCACTATTTACAGTTCACTGCACGGCATTTTTGCTGTAGATAGCTTTCGCTGTTTACAACTTTTCGAGTATATAATATAGACCCAGTCTAAGCAATATTACATTAATTATTCAATTCCTGTCCTTTTTTTAAACAAGAAACGTGTTTATTAAACCATCACTTACTACACAATCATACATTTATATAAATGAAAACAAACCACACTGACACAATCCTAATATCAAGCATTTTACATCACAAACCATACTGACACACTCCCAGTTGCAAACATTATACATCACTTATAATTTACCCAGTCTTCCTCACTCAAGCCCTACATATTTTAAGTCCTGTCACCTTTTAGACCTCATTCTTCCTTTGTATGTATTGTTCCCACAATTCCTATTTGTTCTTATGTCATTTGCTCCTACTCTTTTCTAAAGATTTCATTCCCAGTTGTTTTATCTTTGTTACTATATTTATTACTTCCAGTATAGCTGGTTTAGATTTTGATTTCCATTTTCTAGTAAATGTTTTTTTTTTTTTTTGCAGCCACCATTATTAGACACAGCAAGGCCTTACATTGTCTAGGCAGTTCTGATTCTGTATCATAGTTCAGAAAAATCATCTCCCTCATCAGACCAATCTGCCCACCCAGCATTTCCGACAGTATATCCCACACTGAATCCTTAAAGTTTGCCAACTCACCACACTCCCAGAAAATATGTTCCCAGTTGCCTCTTTCTTCCCCTTCACACCTCCAACATTTCATGTCAATTCCTGATAGGGAAGGCAATCTCTAACCTGCAGTCTGAATAAATTCTTGGCATCTTCCCATTCTATCATCTTTCCCTCTCTAGTTATTTGCTCCCAATACCTTGGTTCCTTTGCCAGTTTTCTCCAATAAATTCTTCATTTTATCATGTGCCCCATAAATATGGATATTCCTGAACCAGTTCAGTTGTGGGTACATAATTTACCACTATTGCCTGTGTTTTAGCTTCATTAATTTTGTATCCCAAAAAGATCTGAAACTGTCTCAAAATGTTCCACAACACTGTAATGTCTTTTTCTGGTTTTATTAGGTACACAATAATATCTGCAAATAAAGCCAGCTTTTCTTGACTATCATACCACTTATATCCTTGAATTTCTGAGTCCCTTATTTTTTGCCAGTGGTTCTAAATACAATGCAAATAATAAAGGGAAAAGTGGACACTCCTGCTTGGTTCCTCTGCTCAAGCAGAAATTATCAGAGAGGACCCATCCACTTTAATTTAATTTTAATTTTTGCCCCCGATTCCTCATATAGTCTCCTAATCAACCTTATAATTTGTTCAGGAAATGCAAATTCTTCCATTGCCCTGCTCATATAGTCCCAACTTACTCTGTCAAATGCTTTCTCTGCATCGGGACCCACCAGCAACAATGGTATGTTCTTACATTTTGCTTCCCTCTGGATCATCAATGTTCTGTTAATGTTGTCAAATGGTTGCCTCCTCTCCACAAAACCACATTGATTCATCTATCAGTTTTGGCATTTCTTTTGCCATTCTTTTAGCCATTATAGACATGAACACTTTATAATCTTGGTTTAGTATTGAAATGGGCTTGTAAGAAGCTGGATCTGATGGATCCTTACCCTCTTTAGGTATTACAGCTACACTGCTTTCTTCCAGGACTGTGGTACTTCTCCTCCTCTAATTATATTGTTAAAACCTTCCAGATTTTTATCAGTTTTTCCCTCCTAGCTTCCAAACTTCCATAGGAATACCATCTGTTCCTGGGCACTGTCCTGTAGATTGGTTATACATCACAATTTTTATCTCATCTCCTCCTTTCCTAACTTTTCTGAATTTTTGTATTTCCCTGCTTTATAGGGACTCTCATAGAATTTCCAAAATATTTCTAATACCTCTACAGGATCTCTTGCTAGCTTCTTTGTTATAGGCTCCCTAAATTTGGCGACAGCCCCTTCTAATTTCTGTTGCCTGAGTCGTGCTAAAAGTTTTTGTACTCTAGTATTATTATCAAAAAACAGTTGCTTAACAGCAATCTTTCTAAGCTTGTGCATATTATTGAGGTAATTCCTTATTTTCTGCCTGGTATTCTGCAGTTGATCCTCTTCTTGTTCTGTGAGATTTCCTCTATTCTGCAATACTTTAAAATTCGTCAGTCCCTTTAAATGATTCTTGTTACTTCTTAACCACAGCTCCCTTTCTTTTATTTCCACCCTATTTTTAAACTCCACCCTAATTTTATCCCACTCCCTAGTTATATTTTCAGAAGAAATTTCTATCCTGTCTAACAGCTCTTGAATAATCTCCACTACCTTCTCCTTAAATTCTTCTCTTTTCAACAGATAGGTGGAAAAGTGCCAATGTCTCATTTTTAATTCATTACCCTGTATTTTATTTTAGCTATTATTGGCGTATGATTTGAAATAGTTATTGGGTGGGTATCAAGACCTTCAATTAAATGCACATTTTATTGTGAAATGTTAATTTTGTCTAGCCTAGCCCAGTTTTTATATCTTGAGGAATAATATGTAAATTTACTCCAAACTCCTTTTCCTGAATTCACATCTTCCATGCCAAATATTTTCATAAAATTCTTCAAAAATCTACCCTCCTTTGTTACATTTTCCCTTCTGGGCCCCCCAGACACATCTTCACTATTGCAAATTAAATTCCAGTCCCCATCTATAAGTAATATTCCTGACTAAAAACTGATTATGTCTCCCAGAATTTTCTTAAGCTCCATTATAGCAGTTTTAGGTGGAATGTAAATGCATGCCATTGTAATCCTCCTCCCTTGCTAGTAGCCCCTTAACACTACAAATATGTCATTATTATCTTTTTTGTCCTCTTCTATCATTGGAGCTCCTCTTGCAATTAATATAAGAACTCCTCTTTTCCTTTGTCCCAGGTATTCTGCTGAATAACCATCCTGATAGCCTGTCTTTATCAAATTCACATATTCAGTTCTTTCTAAGTGTGTCTCCTCTAACATAACTATTTGCACTCTACATTTTTTAATATAGTTCACTACTTTTTCTTGTTTGTATTTATCTATGATATCTATGAGACCATTTACATTTAAAGACATTAAAGAAAGCATCATTGTATTAAAAAGTTATTATTTCCACCTTTTATATATAACACCTTTTTTTTGTTAAATATCTAGTTCAAGCTTTTGTGTTACATGAATACACTGTTCGGCAGGTTGATCTTTTATACAGTTGTTTCTTGTCATATACTTTTGAGCCTATGTCACTTTTTATAAAACTTTTTGTTTTATTGATGGTCCTCAAAAAAAACACACCCCAATACCCCCTAAAACCTATGAACTTAATACTAACACACAAAACTATGTATGCCTACCACTTACTACTGTTAAGCTCTAGTCACATACTAGAGCATTAACAGCAATCAGCAGTCACCACAAAAGAGCAGTGTCAAGCTGTTAAACACTTGATATGAAGTCTGACTGAGTGCTTAACAGTCTGAATAAAGTGATTAACAGCTTCCACCACTCTTCTGTGGTGACTGCTGTCTGTGTGGAGACAGTAAATGTGTCACAGCACTAATGCACTTTTTTCTCTAACTTTTGAGTATATGGTTACTGGATTGCATACAGTGCTGGTGCAATATTAGCTTCATGTGTATGCAAGGCTCTCAATCATCCCAAATTATGCAGGAACACCAATTTTTAAGCTTAAATAAGCAATTCCCAAATGCCTGATTTGGGTGCAAGCTGAGCAGCCAAGTGCTCGGATTATGTGGAATACTCCTCATTCACCATAAGTGAACTCCACTGTTCCGCTGTTCTGCATTGAACAGCTTTGGCTCCACTACACAGCTTCTGATTGGTTTGTATACCTCACTACTGCCAGCGACAAACTACAAACAAAAGCTGTCATGTTTAAGAACTCCTTGGACATTATCATGCACCGCTACAACCCCCAAAAATTCCTACCCTAGAACTGATTTCACTAAAGCTATGCCTAAACAACCAAAAAAGTATTAATCTTTTAGTAATTTACTTACCCCCAGGCAAAAATGTTGAATACCTTGAACAAATGCTCAGTTGGTTAGCTGCCACCTATCCCCAAGAAACTATAATACTAGGAGACGTTAATATTGACTGCTACCTCTACTCCAAAAGCTCAAATCCTCTGCCCATTAACTCACATGACTTCTCCCAAAACATTCTATCTCCCACTACAATTGGAAATGCTCAACAAAAGGAAGAGCCACGATTGACTAGATTCTTACTAATAAGACTCCGAACAACTATACTACAGGGACCCTACCAAATGACCTTAGTGACCACCTAATTACCTTTCTCATGAAACACAAATGCCCGACCTCAAACCATCCCTAACCAGACTAGTTAGGAATAGTAAGAATTTTGTCCCAGACAATTTTCTTGCTGATCTCAAAACATGTAATTGGTCCGTCCTAAACAACCTTCCCTTAGATGAGAGTGTGTCATACTTTAATGACATCTTCCTCAAGATACTTGACTCTCACGCTCCAATGAGGCTTACAAGAACTAAGGAACATATTGCACCTTGGTTAACAAAAGAAACCAAATACAAAATCAAACTCCGTGATCATGCCTGGCATAAATGGAGATCTACCAAAACCCACCTCGACCGCATCAAGTTTCTACAACTTAGAAACTCAACCAAATCAGCTGTTAAGACTGACAAAAAGCAATATTTCTGCCACCTCCAAGACAACCACCAGCATAATCCTAAAAAATTCTGGGCTGGGTTTAATCGCCTCCTTCACCCAGGAAAATCCACCACCCCATCCCTGAAAAACTTCTGGGTAAGATCCAGGACATATAGCCAACACCTTCAATTTATTTTTCACTGAGACCATCCAGTCCCTCGCCAATCAGCTTAAAACTTCTCCCTCGGCCACAACCTTAACTAAAGACCCAACTCAACCCTCCTTTAACCTACAACCCACATCTACCTCCTATATTAGAACCCTATTGAAAAAACTAAAACCAACCACCTTAGCGGCTGACTTACTCCCAGCCAATTACTTGCAATTGGCATCTGGCGCCATTGCCTACCCTGTTTCAATATTGATCAACCGGTCCATTTCTGAAGCTTCTATTCCTTCAATCTGGAAAATCTCCTATATTATCCCTCTGCATAAAGGTGGGTCCTCTACTGACACATCTAACTACAGACCAATAGCTATACTATCTCCGCTAGCCAAGATCTTGGAACGCTGCGTTCACAAACAACTTATTTCCCATCTTTCTCGTAACAACCTTCTCTCTAACACCCAGCATGGCTTTACCCATCACAGTACAACCTCTGCCCTTCTCTCCTTTGTTGACTCAGTCAACCAAAACACAACAATAAACTTATAACCTCTGCGCTATTTCTAGATCTATCAAAAGCTTTCGATATGGTCAATCACAAACAGTTGATTCACACGCTGGAAAACTTTCAACTTAGCAAACCAACCATAAACTGGTTTAATGACTACCTCTCTTGTAGGCAACAGGCAGTCCAGTGGCAAAACACTCTATCAGACCTACTTCCAGCTAACATTGGCGTTCCCCAAGGATCTATCCTTGGTCCCCTCCTCTTTTCCCTATTTATAAATGGTCTTCACTCGATCATTCCCAAAGCCACATGTATTCAATACATGAGCGATTCCACCCTAATCTGCTCGGATGTTTCCCTCCCAAAACTACAAATTGCTACCCAAAATTGCTTCTCCATAGTCGAACAGTGGTTCTCAGAACTAAAGCTTTTACTTAACCCAACCAAAACCAAATTACTTCTAATTTTCCCCACATCAATTCCCTCCCAAGGAAAAGAACCACCTAGTTCCAACAGCCCACCCTTCCATGTATCTTCTTACAATGGGACCATAATCGAACCTGTCTCCCACACTAAACTATTAGGGGTGACCATTGATAACAAGCTTAAATTTGATACCCATGTTAGTTTGACTATCAAGTCAGTCAACATGAAACTTGGGTCTATGTATAGAATTAAGAACTTCCTAACTCCACACACCAAACTAACTATTGCCAGGACCCATCTTCTCTCCACACTCCTTTATGCATCCCCAGTATTTTCCTTCCTTAACAAGAGAACTCAACAAACTATCTACAACCTACAACCATATAGCCAGATTCATTACAGGTATGCCCTATCGCACCCATCACTGCCAAAATCTAAGGACATTGGAATGGCTAGAGCTGCCCAACATTTTCAAACTAAACCAACTTACTGAGGTTTTCAAAACGATCAACCACCCAGAAAGAATCCCCTCACTGAATAAAATATTCACCCCCTACTCCAACCTTATATCCTCACGGTCATCAAACAGCCTACTTGTTCAGACCATTAAATCCTACAACTCGGGAGGTGAAGCACTCTATGCTAATTCCATTGGCAAATCCTGGAATGCCCTCCCAAACAACCTAAGGCATATGACCTCTCCTCACCAATTTAAAAAACACCTCAAAGATTTCCTAAAGTCCCAATGGTTATGCCCTGCTCTAATCCAGACTAATAGCAATCGCCCTATACCCACCCAATCCTCTACCCATAATGAAGCTAAGCTTGATCTCCTTTTCCTAGTTTGCCACATTTCTAACCAATATGTTTAACCTGTTTGATTGCTTTATTCTTGTTTGTAATAACAACCATTTAATCTCCATATGTTTACTGTTAAACTTCCTCTGACTATATCTTTGTATGTTATAATAATTTGTGCCTTTCTTATGTCTCTGTTTTAATTCCTCTGATTTGGAGCTTTTCTCCCCGGGCCTCTACTGAAAATGGACATATATCCAGCTAGACTAGCCCGGTCAACAAATGTAAAATAAAATAAAATAAATAAATAAAAATGCCATTGTAATCCTCCTCCCTTGCTAGTAGCCCCTTAACACTACAAATATGTCATTATTATCTTTTTTGTCCTCTTCTATCATTATTGGAGCTCCTCTTGCAATTAATATAAGAACTCCTCTTTTCCTTTGTCCCAGGTATTCTGCTGAATAACCATCCTGATAGCCTGTCTTAATCAAATTCACATATTCAGTTCTTTCTAAGTGTGTCTCCTCTAACATAACTATTTGCACTCTACATTTTTTAATATAGTTCACTACTTTTTCTTGTTTGTATTTATCTGTGATATCTATGAGACCATTTACATTTAAAGACATTAAAGAAAGCATCATTGTATTAAAAAGTTATTATTTCCACCTTTTATATATAACACCTTTTTTTTGTTAAATATCTAGTTCAAGCTTTTGTGTTACATGAATACACTGTTCGGCAGGTTGATCTTTTATACAGTTGTTTCTTGTCATATACTTTTGAGCCTATGTCACTTTTTATAAAACTTTTTGTTTTATTGATGGTCTTCAAAAAAAACACACCCCAATACCCCCTAAAACCTATGAACTTAATACTAACACACAAAACTATGTATGCCTACCTCTTACTACTGTTAAGCTCTAGTCACATACTAGAGCATTAACAGCAATCAGCAGTCACCACAAAAGAGCAGTGTCAAGCTGTTAAACACTTGATATGAAGTCTGACTGAGTGCTTAACAGTCTGAATAAAGTGATTAACAGCTTCCACCACTCTTCTGTGGTGACTGCTGTCTGTGTGGAGACAGTAAATGTGTCACAGCACTAATGCACTTTTTTCTCTAACTTTTGAGTATATGGTTACTGGATTGCATACAGTGCTGGTGCAATATTAGCTTCATGTGTATGCAAGGCTCTCAATCATCCCAAATTATGCAGGAACACCAATTTTTAAGCTTAAATAAGCTTAATTCCCCAAATGCCTGATTTGGGTGCAAGCTGAGCAGCCAAGTGCTCCGGATTATGTGGAATACTCCTCATTCGACCATAAGTGAACCCACTGTTCCGCTGTTCTGCATTGAACAGCTTTGGCTCCACTACACAGCTTCTGATTGGTTTGTATACCTCAATTACTGCCAATTGGCATAGCAGCATACAAACCAATCAAATAGGTACTTCACTGTTCTGCATTGAACAGCAGTGGCTGTGCTACACAGTTTTTGATTGGATTGTGTTATACAAATCTTGTGACACTAGCATTACTTTAATCTTCCCTGAGCAGCATGTGTGAACAATCTTTTATATGAATGCCAGTGACATAAAATAATGTAAAGCTGCATGGAAATACAACCCCTGCCTAAAAGAGCATCAGCCAAGATAAGCTAGTGCTTATAAATAATTCCTCTCTTTATCAAGGCATAATTATTAATATAAGAAAATATTTATGTTGAAAATAATTCCTCTAATAATCAAATGCCATACAACAGATACAAACCAGCTATAAGACTTCATGGTGTTTTTTTAGGATTGTCAGTTCAGCCTGCTATTGGGATAAAGATAGAATGAAAAGGTCACAGCAGCCTGAAACAAGGGTCATAAACTGACGCACACTGATGTATTATAACAGCAGGGGATGGCTCTTCTATTAGAAGTTGCATAAAACGTGTATTAATCAGTACTTTTCTATTTCTATCAAAACATTCCTAAACTATATGTGTAAAAAATGCAAATAATGTAAAATACATGATGTGTAAAATGTACATATATGCCATAAACATCAAAGAATCAGGAAATGTATATTATTCTGTTTCATATATTATCTATAGAATAAATGACAGGAACATATGTTGTGCCTTACATATACATGCTGCAGACTTTATATGAAGTTTTTATTAAGCTTTTGTATTACTTTGTAAGTTGCAAATTGTCATTAATTCTGAATTATTCAACAGTAGTAATAATGTAAACTGCAGCTGTAACAGTAAGTCTTTCTTATTAGAAATGTTATGATAGACGATTAAGAAGTAAGAACATATGATGACAAAGCAAGCTGAAGCAAGAAATGCTTTGCTGATCATTTATCTTTCTTGTTCTTCTAACTGTCTGTATTTTTCCTCATAGGCACAGTGCTCGTAGATACTTTTATAGTTTCTGGTGTCGAAACCCGGGAGGAAACAAAGCAGAAAGTACAGAAGTTGAAAAGTTGAAGTAAAAGGGAAAGGTTGACTGATAGAGGTCAGCGGATGAAGGGAAACATAAATAAATCCTGAATCCGGATCAGTTTTCCTCCATGAGACCCATCCACAAGAAAGGGAGGTGAGAGTAAAGGCTGCCCAGTGAATTCCAAAAAAGGGACTTCCACACTGCCACAACAGGATGAGGTCTTACCTTTTTCTTTTGTTTATTAATGTAGAATGCACTAAAGCTTTGTTCTCCTATAGTTAACTGTGTAGTATATCATTTATGAGGCATGCAGTTAAAGGAATTTGCACAGGAATAAGATTTTTAAATGTGGCTGACACGGCATCACAGTTGTTAGAACCAGAAATGAGACCTGAGAAACTGAATTTTAAAACTAACAGTATCAGAGACTTGAACCAAGATATTATACCAAAGAAAAAGTGCTTGTAACCAGATCTAGAAACAGATATTTATTAAGATTTGCTAAACCATTTCAAGGGGGGAAAAAGTCTCAAGAGAAATCTAAAAGTGTTACTGAGGAAAGGTCTCAAGAAAAATCTGACAGTTTTGTTTATTCATGAATGGGTCAGTCAGAAGCAACAAAAGTTAAGGGAAAAAGACAAGTCCTATTCATAAACTGCCTTCTTTGATTTATGAATTTACACAGTAGGAAAAACCAAATCAGAATAAAACAGATTTTGTTAAGAAAACATTCAATCCAGCTCTCTTACAACAGTTTTTATGTACATTAGAACACAGGACTATAGAAGCTTTGTCAAAAAACTGTTACCACTTACAGGAAAGTATAGTAGAATCAAGTAAGCCTCCCTGTAGAAACAAAGATAGAGGAAAATACCTTTCAGCATGTATGGGTATCAGGTCCTCATCTACAAAACATCATTGGAAATGACATCTTGAAACAAAGAGGTTACATTATAGATTTGTGTAACAGAGGATTGATTAAGGGACCATTAAATTAAATATTAGTCATCTCTAAAGCTTTATGAAAATGCAGTGTCAAAGATCCAGGACAGTATGATTTAGTTGAGTTATTAAAAACGCCAAAGCAGGAGTTGGCTCAGCTAATATGTTGCTATCAGGATATTTTTGCTAAACATAGGAATGATTGTGGACAAGTCCCAGACTGTATTCTTAAAGTAAGAGGCAGCCCCAAGAAACCTATAAAACAATATCCAGTAAAGAAAGAGGCAGAACAGGCAATACTAAATACTGTAAAAGCTTTAGAAGCTCAAGGGATAGTGAGAAAAGTTAATTCACCAGCTAACAGTCCATTTTGGCCTGTACAAAAGCCAGATGGAAGTTATCTTACTGTTGATTACAGAGAACTTAATAAGGTGATACCTCATTCTTTGCCAATAGTAGGAAACATACCTGATCTAATTGCTCAGATTCAGGAAAAATGAAAATTTTCTATACATTAGATGTGAGTAATGGTTTCACTTTCTGGAGTATTACTCTGGATAAAGACTCACAATGGAAATTTGCTTTTACTGTAGAAGGTCAACAATATACTTGGACAAGAACGCCTCAGGGCTTTCATAATGCTCCAACAGTTTTTCATCATGTAATGTAGGAAATACTAAAACCACTAGAATGTAGACCTTCTATTATTCAATACATGCATGACATACTTTTAGGAACAGAAACTGAAAAGCAGCACTTAAAGGCACTACCAGAAATTTTCCAAGCAATAAGACAAGCAGGATTAAAACTGAACCCTAAAAAGAGACACTTTATGAAAGATTATGTTACCTTCTTGGGTTTCATGGTATCAGCAGGACAAAGAAGCATTAGTAAAGACAAAAAGCAGTTACTAATTCCAGTTACTGTCACAGGCTTAAGGCAAGCCCTAGGAATCTTTGGATTCTCAAGGGAATGGATACCAGATTATACAGGAAAAACAAAACCCTTGACTGATATGCTTAAAGGAAACAAAAAGGGAGATGAACTTCTCAATTGGAATGATGAGTCACTAGCAGCTTTCTCTAAGGTCAAGGAAGAACTCATTTCTGCACCTGCTTTGAGTGTCCCAGAAAGAGAGAAAGAGTTCATCATACAGTTTGGACACAGTGATCTAACTATGATGGCCATAGTGTTGCAAAAGAGAGGATCTCAGTATCAGGTTTTGGGTTATTATTCCCGAGCTATGAGTCCAGTTGAGAAAGGAATGAGAGAATGTGAGAAGCAAGCCATCATAGCAGAATGGTGTACTATGAATCTGGATCAGTTTTCCTCCATAAGACCCATCCACAGGAAAGGGAGGTGAGAGTAAAGGCTGCCCAGTGAATTCCAAAAAAGGGACTTCCACACTGCCACAACAGGATGAGGTCTTACCTTTTTCTTAAACGTAACATGCCATATGATTCAGGGCTCTCCAATTGTGCTACACACCAAACATACTCCAGTAAAATACATGTTAGAAGGAAATCCAAAGGGCATGAATAATGCATGACTTGGTAGAATCACTGCAAGTTTTGCAAGTCAGGAAGAAGGAATCAGACTAGAAATCCTTCAAATTAAGTTTTTACCAGAACTGTTTAATTATCAGGGGGAAATCTCATGAATGTCCTGAATTGGAAAATGAGGAGAAACACTATTGAAGGAAAACCAGAATTGTACATAGATGGATTCAGATTCTGGAGCTCTGAAAGAGAGTGTTTTGTGACAGAATGGGTAATATACAATGCAAAGACCAGAGAACACAGAAAAGGCAGTCTCTCAGGGGGATGCTCAGCACAAAGAGCTGAACTAGAAGCAGTTAAACAAGCATTGTTATTGCCCAGACCTGTAAACATTTATACAGACAGTGAATATGTAGTCCGAGTCTTAACATCATCTCTTCCCATTTGAGCAAGGAGAGCTTTGATTACAGCTGATGGTAAACCAATCAATCATCAGTCAGTGTTGACAAAAATTTGGAGTTTGATAAAAAATGACACTCCTTCTACAATGAGTATAAATAAGGTCAAAGCTCACACCAAAAATGAGGTGCACAGTCAGACTAATAAATAGTAGACCAGCTAGCAAAAGAAGGGACCCTTAACTCCAAACAAACTTATACAATACAAAATGTTCCTCGATACTGGGCATGGGAAGTAAATGACATGAAAGAAAAACAAAGAAGGGAAATGGTAGAAAATATTTTGAATAAGTGCCAAATATAAATGGACTTACCTCTAAGTCCTTTACCTTTACATTGTACAGCTTACTTTTGTAGAGATCAATGTACAGAGTATGAACATAGAGTGGAAAGTGAGGTAGGTAAAATCACCCACATCCAGTGTTATGGGATTATCATAACACCTACTGTATGTGGATTAACAGTGATAGGAACAGATGAAATAAAGCCGCTATATGGTCCTAAATTTGAACAAGGTGCTCCTATGACCTTAAATGCAAAAATAAACAAAGATAATCAACAGTTAAGAAGTTTAGTAAAAATTCTGAGAGGACAGCCAAATATCATCAAGAAAGAGAAAATAAGAAGAATTTGAAATAGTACAAGGAAATGAATGGAAATGGGTTAGATTTTCAGAACTTTGGTCAGTACCAGGAGAATTCAAAAAAACTCCTTTACATAGAGTTCAAACAATTTTACCTGAAAAAGGGAAAAATGTTGTTAACTTATTATCATAATTTCCTAGGTCATCCAGGAAGGGAAAGACTACAACAAATTGTTAGCTCTAGATTTAAATGGGAAGGAATGACAACAGACATCCAAAATCATATAAACAGATGTGTCACATGTGCCATGCACAATGTAGAAAAATGAAATAAAAAAATATATAGACTGCCACAAGCCTGAGAAAGGGTACAAATGGATTTTGTAGGACCTCTTCCAACAGCACCAGGAAGGTTTTGTTTTTTAGATAAATATACTGAATGAGTGGAAGCTCATCCAACAAAAAAAGGAAAATGCAAATTCAGTAGTTAGAATAGTAAGTGAAAGGATCATTCCAACATGAGGAGTACTCTGAGAAATACATAGTGATCAAGGGACTCACTTTACTGGAAAAGTGACTAAATAAATGTGTAAAACTTGGGGAATCAAGCAAAGGTTTCATACTCCTTACCATCCCCAGAGTTCTGGAAAAGTCAAAAGAGCTAACAGAACTCTGAAGGAAGGATTAAAGAAAATTATTTCTGAGTATGAGAATCATTGGGTAAAACATTTACCCAACATTTTGATTAAAATGTGAAATTCTCCTGAAGAACGTGGGTTAACTCCACATGAGTTAATGACGGGTCGACCTATGAATTTACAAGCAGGAGAAATCCCTCATTGGATACCATTAGAAGAAACAAAATTGTGGGACCAGCTCCAAGAACAAATCAGTTGGGCAAAAGGGAGAGTCTGGGAAGCTGGACAAGCCCATAATCTAGAACTTTGTAAGCAAAATGAGATTTGGGAATCAAGGGAGGTACAATTAGAACAAGGAAATCTTGTAATGATCCGCCAATTTGGAAACACAAGCAAATGGGATTCAAAATGGATAAGACCCTACATTGTTACCAAAGTGGGGTTAGTGGCTGTACAAGTCTAGCCATATAAAAATCAGCCACCAAAAATGGTTGAATTCATAAAGATCATGTTAAAAGATTAAAATGGAGAGGAGAAAACTGAATAAGTTATGAATGTAATAACTGATATAAAGGGACATAATATTAGATACAACTAATAGGAACATGATTCTTTTTTCTTGCAGGTAATTTCAAAAAGAAATATCGAATCATGAAAATCCTGATATTAATCGTGATCCTGATGAGTTTTTACTCTTCAACACCAGGAAAGGTGGACTTCAATACCTTTACCAAATCACTGCAAATGTACTCAGAAACATTGAATGCTAAACAATGCTGGATCAGTGCTGAGATACAACAAGATGCAAACAGTAGGAATTATATTATGAACTATTCCATCTACCCTTCTGGAAATGTTGAATCTCACAAACCAAGACTGTGCTCCAAGGAATGACTCTATCCCAAAGACACACCCTTTCTTGAAGCTTATCCATACAAATGTGACTGCTAATGTTTGCTAAAGAGGAGAAGGAACACGTAATCACCCATTTATTGGGAAAAGTTCTTGTATTATTTATGCTACCTGAAATACAAGTGAACAATGTTTTGAATGTTTTAGTAATGAAAGATGCTGGACATTTAAAAAAAATCTAAAACTAAACATTGGATTACATGGATGGTTCCAGTTCGAGCAGGCATATATTACATATGTGGTAAAACAGCCTACAAATGGCTTCCTGAAAAATGGAATGGATTGTGTTATTTGGGACATGTAATTCCATCCATTAAACATACTACAACATTGCCTAATTCTAATATTAGAAATGTTACATTAAAAAGACATATTGACTTAAAAAATGAATGTATGAAATAATGTCCTTGTAGGAGTATCAATCTTTCCATTCTATGGAGAAGGAAAAGCTATTTGGGAAATTAGGAAACTGGCAGGTCTATTAGAGGAATTAAAAGTTACCATAGAAATGACTGCCATGAAAACTATGGTCTTACAGAACTGCATGGCATTACATTTTGTGCATTGGTAGGACAGTAATATTGTATTTATATTCCTGATAATGAACCGAAAATCAGGAGTCACCACAAAATAATTGAAATTGCTCAAAAAGCACAAATAGAAAAGAAACATGGTTCTCTTGGCTGAGTGGTTCTGTCAGTGGCCGGGGAGGGAGGAAAAATAATGCAGCTTATACTGGTCATAGTTGGCATTTTAGGATGTATAAGCCTAAGAATTGCTGTCACTGAGTGTGGAATCGAATATGTAAGACAACAAGCAGTGCAGGTTTTGACAGTGGGCCAAGTGCAACAGGTCCAAGACATCATATGATTTATGAAGTACTCTGAACCAATGAAGCTTGATGATATTCACTGAATAAAGTCAACAAACATGAGTCCTCACATCTGTTCAGGGGGAACTGTTATAGTAATCTTGAGACACTAGCATTACTTTAGTCTTCCCTGAGCAGCATGTGTGAACAATCTTTTATGTGAATGCCAGTGACATACAATAATGTAAAGCTGCATGGAAATACAATGCCTGCCTAAAGGAGCATCAGCCAAGATAAGCTAGTGCTTATAAATAATTCCTCTCTTTATCAAGGCATAATTATTAATATAAACAAATATTTATGTTGAAAATAATTTCTCTAATAATCAAATGTCAAGACAACAGATGCAAACCAGCGGTTTTTAGAATTGTCAGCTCAGCCTGCTATTGGGATAAAGATAGAATGAAAAGGTCACATCAGCCTGAAACAAGGGTCACACACTGATGTATTGTAACAGCAAGGAATGGCTCTTCTATTAGAAGTTGTATAAAACATGTATTAATCAGTACTTTTCCATTTCTATTAAACATTCTTAAACTATACGTGTAAAGAATGCAAATAATGTAAAATACATGATTTGTAAAATGTACATATATGCCAAAAACATCAAAGAATCAGGAAATGTATATTATTCTGTTTCATATATTATCTATAGAATAAATGACAGGAGCAGATGTTGTGCCTTACATATACATGCTGCAGACTTTATATGAAGTTTTTATTAAGCTTTTGTATTACTTTATAAGTTGCACATTTTCATTAATTCTGAATTATTCAACAGTAGTAATAATGTAAACCGCAGCTGTAACAATAATAAATATTCTTTCTCATTAGAAATGTTATGATAGACAATTAAGAAGTAAGAACATATGATGACAAAGCAAGCTGAAGCAAGAAATTCTTACTCTGTACTTGTTACAAAAAAGGAAAACCTGTTGTATAGCAGCTCTACAAAAATAGTCTGTTGTAATAGCATTTTTGAAAATCGTTACATGACTTAGTACACAATGTATGTCTAAAGAGGCAGGACTACATCTGTCAAAAT
>NC_056742.1:313979747-313999747 GCF_019279795.1 Protopterus annectens | reverse complement strand
TGGACATCCTACAGAAGGGCCTCACTGAGACAGATGCCTGGTGTCAGAGGCATGGCCTCAAGCTCAATGCCAAAAGTGCATTGTCATCCCCTTTGGGAAAAACTCTGTACCCATGAACTACCACATAAATGGAAGTCTACTTAATGCTAAATCTGTGATGAGACCTTGGGACCCAGGTGGACAGTAGTCTTTCCTTTGATAATCACATTGCCACAGTAGTCAGGAAATCCTTCTATGTGGCACACCTCATCACAAAAGGGTTCTCATCCAGGAAAAAATAGGTAATTTTTCCCCTCTACTCAGCACTCATTAGACCCATTATAGAGTACAATGCCCCTTTTGGAATGTACCTCACAAGATATCTGCAGCAGCTGGAAAGGCCACAGAAGTACCTCACAAAGAGGATTACTGGCATTCAAACAGATACCCTACACTGACCATCTCAAAAAACTCCAGCTTTACTCTGTAGCATATTGCCTACTCTGAGGAGATCTCTGCCTAACATATAAGGCTATGTTAAACCCTGAGCTGTTGGACATGCTACACCTAAAGAAATCCTAATCCCTCCGAGCTACTCGCTCTAGGGACCTAAACCTTGTGACCACAATAAACAGGACATGCTGAAGGGATAGATTCCTGTCCCAGAGACTTCCTATATTCTGGAACAAGCTACCCATCTATGTCAAGCAAAGTTCCTCATTAGCACTCTTCAAGAAAAATCTTGATGAGTGGATGGGAAATAGGAAATACACCCCGGGGATCACTTCTGTGGCTCTGCTCGACAGGGGCACAGGAGATTAACTTTCTTGGGTGACATAAGCCAGGGAACCTTGTTGGCTAGGCTTACTTAGGCCCTTGGGCCAATAGCCTAGTACCTACCTATGGACCTGTGTAATATTCTGTATATTCTGCTCTGTATTTGTCAAACATGAAAAGAACTTGACTGCAGGAACATTTATTTCAAAAGTAGAATTGTGACTGACCAACTGATTGATGATTTTCTTTTTATTGCATTTTATCAAACAGGTAAACCCTATACTGCGTTGGTGGTGCTGCGGTAGCATTGTTGCCTCGCAGTAAGACGTTGTCCGGTTCGATTCTCAGCAAGAGTGTCTTCTGTGTAAAGACATGTGTGAATGGGCATACGATCGTGGAACGTTGTGTGTCAGGGCTGGCAACCCGGCACGTAAAAATCTACTGCCAATCATTAGCGGACCGGAGTTCCGCTGTGGCGACCCCTAACCGGAAAAGCCGAAAGACGCAACATCAAACAGGTAAACCCTACTGGGCTAAGAACCCAACCCATGAAACATAGTTTAGCAACAGGTAACAAAACTGTATTTGCTAAGTAGGCTGATTATAAAATGTGAAATAAAGACAGCATATATCAGAAAGAAAAAACACAATTACTTTGCATGGAGTGCTGCAATTATGCTTCAAATTCAGGAAAAAGGCAACTTAGTTAGCCATCTTTCTGATGTAATGGGGGGCTTAAAGTTTTGTTAAGCACTTTTTAACACAGTTAAGCTCTTGTCCTGCTTAAAGCAATAGAGGCAAGATGGCTGATTAACAGCATCACTTTGAAGTCAATCTATTTTTTGTTTTTTTTCCTGAGAGGAAAATCTTCTGCAGTTTAAGCCATATAGACATTTATTCCTGGGCTATACCATCTACTACAAACTGGACATACAGTTTGTGGAATACTAACTAAATGACCCATTAGCATTAGACTTGGATCTGTAAGAGAAATCAGTTCTTTGTCATCTACCTCACAGAATGCTTCACTAAAAATGGACTTTCAACAGCCGGTTACTACTATTCAAGAAATGACTTTGAAAAGTGATAAACTGGACACTAAGCTGGACTTTATACAAGACAACAGCAATAAGCAAATCTTTTAGAAAATATGGTTTAGTCATAAAGTATCTAGTTTAGTAATATAAAGTCATACATAAATGTTATTTAAAGTAGTTTGGGAGAAGAGTTGACTCAGATAGGCAAAGTCATCACAGACATAATCTTAGAATATATATTGTTCCTGAAATTATGCAGTCAGCTATCTTACTGCATGGTTATCAAAGATCCCAAATCTTCAAGAAGGTCTTTCTTACAGTATTGAAAGGGTACATAGTTCCCTGATGAAGCACCCAACTAATAAGGGATCTCCAACTAGCACTATAATTGTCAAATCTCCCCTGGACAAACAACTTATTTTAAGATAACCCTGGTCAAATCCTCCACCAGAAATGGGGTTTAATACAATATATGATAATGAATACTCTTCTAAACATACAGATAAAATAAAGGCTTGTTAGCCATTTGTCAAATACTTGAAAAAATTTCATAAAATCTAATACTGTTTCATAAAAACTAATACTGTTTTCCCAGCTAAACTAAGAATATTTTTACTGAGGGTCCAAACACATTCAATTCATTAGAGATAGCAATCTCTTCTGTTCAGTCAAAGAACATTGTTAAAATTTCTGAAGAAATAGAGAGATATTTCTCCAGCTTGAAAATACATTCTGGAAAAAATGGTTAAAAACTCTAGTCTCTTATAAAAAGACAAAGAATATAAACCCTGGGATTCAGAAAGCCCTACCATGATATTGAGCCTTATCTCTGAAGGTTTCCACATCACAATAAGCCTTTCTGATTCTTAGAATGGTCTCCTGATATGGTTTTCCCCTCGAGAGAACCTTAGTATGGTAAGTAGCCTCGAGTGAAACCGCATGCCAATGTGGCAGTCTGAGGAAGTGGATAACGCTTATTAGTCATGTGCTCTCCCCATAAATCTTCACATCTTTTGATGGCAGTCACCCATTCACTCCTGTGGGAAAACTCGTACAGATAAATGCTCCTTTGTTTGTTGAAAGCCAGATGAGTTGTAAAGTGTAGCTGTGTAAGTTGCACTTACCATAACAGTAAATTTTCAAATTCCACAGTGCTACTGTAGTCTATGGCTATTTGAGTTGTATCTTGCCCAGGATGCAACTGGCCATTCTGGCTCCCTCCCACACCTATATGGCATTCAGCAGTCAGAGTATAGACAACTTCTTGACTTTCTTGCCCAAACAAAAAGAGAATGTTTACTCATCCTGAAACCCCAAAAAGATATATACATAACTTTTTTTCTCTAAAACTAACTATATACAGTAGAAGGGGGGGGGTGGAGTTGAGTTGAGTTGCAAAAGCATGGCTGGAGCATATAGAATCTGTACTCCTGACATTCAAATTCTGAAAGAAATGAGGGAGATAGATGTTTAGATTCAAGGTACAGTCTGAAAGTAGTAAGAGATAAATGGGAGATTGTTTTGACAGATAACTCTATATGCATGAGAAAAACAAAAAGGATAACCCACGATGAATGATTACAACCCAGATTTTCTATTGCCGATATCAGAACAAAAAAGTTATTCTACCAAAAAAATGAGCTAAAAACAACCAGAATATAAATATAGATGGAAATAGCTCTCTAGGGGAAAAAATAAAGATTCCAATTAACTCAAAATTTTCTCCGCTTAACAGGATCCCAATAAAGGCAGTCCCACATACAGTCCGTAATAGCAGCAAGGCACAAACTGTTCAGTCAGCGACTGTGTAAATAAAGACAGTTTATTTAAACCATATTACAAAATAAAATTAAGTTGATTAAGCGCTTTCATTTCCACTCTGGAAACTTCTTCAGAATAATGAAATCACATGTGCAGACATATTTATACTTAATTTAAAGTCCAATTCATTCCAATTAAGTCATTAATTGGTTTAGTTTAGTTAAAGGTGTAGTACAGAATGTTAAAAATGTGTATATACATCATGACATAAAAATAAATATAAATGGTATAAGCTTAATGACACATAAGTGTACATTATAAAACCAAAAGCACATATTTCTGGTATCATAAGGTTCAGTAACCATTGTTAAAAAGTTGTTCTAAAAACACTAAATTTAATACTACAAACTAGACCTATCCTATAATATGCTGTCTAAATTCATACATGTAAATATACATAGATATATTTAAAATAGATGTGTTTAAAATATTACATTCAAAGTATGAAATATGTGATAATAAATAAATAAATACAACACATGTAATGTCTATATAATACATAATACAAGGCAAAAAACTGAAAAACTGATACATCATGTTTCCCCAGTACAGTCATAACTAAAATTGTTCACATTCTTACATCCTAATGTTTAATTAATTGTCATTTTGTTCATTTTGTTTTGTTTAGCTTTATTTTGTTTAGCTTTATTTTGTTTTACTTTATTAGCTCTTAATCTTAAGGCTGGTAAAAGTGATACATGGTCATTCATCCCAGGGGGTGTGTTCGAATCCAAATGTAGCTGCCAAATTAGTTCTCTAAAACACAATTTATTTTCCCAATCACCCCTCTACTGTCCCTGGGGACCATTTCCAAAATCCAAAATTTAAAATTGGCTTCTGTACATGACAAAGTATGTCTATAAAGTGTGTTTGTTTCCCTTTTTCTGTTGACATCATACATGTGTTCATATATCCTCTGACAGAGATGTCTTTCCATTTTTCCTACATAATAAGCCCAACAGAATGTACATTAAGCTAAATATACAATCCCTTTTGTATAACAAGTGTAGTGTTGTTTGCTCTTAAGGGTAATTAGGATAGTAGGTAATAGTAAATCCGCCTTGTTAGCTACAAAAATGCATTGGGAGCATCTTCCACAACGGAAAGTTCCCTTTTTGTTAAACATTTCTTCACTATTCTCCTGTCTGGTCTTCTCACAAATATTTTTAAGATTAAGGCCCCTTCTAAAGCTATAACACAAATGCCTGTCAAATATTTCTAACCTGTTGGGCATACTCTTAAATATGTCCCATGTCTTGTCAATGGCCCTTCTCATCAGGGTAGTGTCTGAATTATATGTCATAACTAAAAAGGGAGTAGTATCTTTCTTTGTATAAGTCCCCCCATTTTTACCCTCACCAATTGTGTTATAACCAATGTTCGTTACTAGTGCCTGTTTTTGTTCTACGTTCATCCATTCTTTAGTGTTTAAAGATTCCAATTAAGTGTCACCTGAATAAAAGGTGACCTTACATAGCAATCGAAAAACCTCTTTGTAGAACTGTTTGAGCAAATTCAGCAAAGTCTGATCTAAAGAGGAGGATCCATAGGTATATATGCTGAAATGGCTGATAAATACTCCTCGACAAAGGTGGTAAACAGGCCATAAGACAGTAACTCAAAACTGTTTAAAAACCAGAGATAATAATCCCAAATAAGGACCTGATGGTAGGTGGGATATCAACTAGAAAATCTTCTCCACTTGTTCATAGGTGAATACTAGGCTAACTGCCCTAAAGGGTCATTTTGAGCCTAGCTAATAGCTTGAGGTCAGAATCAAACCCTGTACTTTGTGTCTAATTGAAAACCTTAACAATTATGTCAAACCCACCCTCCAGTATAGAGTCATAGGTAAGTAATAGGTTAGCTGGCTTTGTGGATTCCTTTAAGCCTAGCCACTTTCTCTTAGTGAGAATCCAAACCTGTACCTTTTGTCTGGTGAGGTAAACACCTTAACCACTACACCAACTCCATTATTATATTAACATAAGATTTCCTAGTAGCAGGATTTCTTGCCTCCTTTATTACCTGCTTCACATCCTTATGAAAAAGCTGCCAACTGGATACATGTCCATTTTCAGCGGAGTTGTATCATCCAGGCAGTCAGTTGAAGTTGTTTGAGACTGGGGTGTATCAAACTCCCCCTTTCTTGTGTGAGTAGCATACCTCTCAACCTCTTAAAGCAAGAAATCTGGACAAATCCATAAATAAAAGTGGGACAAAGGCCCAAAAATAGGGGCAATTTTTAAATATTGCTCTTATAAACTTAGAAAATTGATAGAATAACAGGTTGTGCATTAGCATGAATTTTCTGAAAGGTATGAGGTCTGAAACTCAAATGTTCATCATTATTTTTTAACTTCAGTCTTTAATGATTTCCACTAATTTTCCAGAAAACCACAATTTTATGAAAAATTGACCAAAAATATGAGGCAAAAATCTGTACAGTTGAGAGGTATGGATCCAGTCTGCAAGGAAGTAATTGCCCTTGGCCATTTCCATAAGAAGGGAGAACCAACGCTGTCTGGGTCAGAAGGGAGTCACCACAATAATTTTTGGAGAATCATTCTGAAGCTTAAGAATGACCATGGATATCAATGGAAATGCATACAGGAACATTCCTGCCACAGGAATGAAATGCATCTTTTTGCCAGGCCTGTTTGCATGGAGTCTTAGTGGGGTATTTACTTAGTTGTCTGTTTTGAAAGAAGGCAAACAGATTTATTTGATCTATTTTTCCATTCCTGGATGACCTTCATTCAGTTTCCATTCATGAGGGTCTGAACTGGTCCTATTCAGCTTATCTGCCAAAGATGCTTGGAGGGTCGTAAAATGCTATAGAGCTAACTTCTAAGCCATCATGGCCAGCCTGCACAGAGGGTAAGACCTGGTGGCCCTCTGTTTATGCACTACATCACCTGTGGTATTGTCTGTAATCACCTGCAGTGGCTCCAGGGACCACAGGTTAAGAAGAAATTTTATAATGTGGAACTTTGACATTTATGTGCTTTAGTCTTTCTGTACTGTCCCACAGACTTTACAACTTTAACCCTAAAGACACTGCTCCCCAAGCAAAAACTAATGTGTCTTATTGTCTTCACCACTACAGTTCTTTCTTGATAAAGCCCAAAATTGGAATCTGAAAATCCCCAGAGGATAAGAATGTTGGTTTCACATTTTTAACACTGAAATTCTCTCAGGTATAACCTTGCAAGAGGAATCACAAGAATCAGAAAAGCCATGAACCCTAGAATCCTAAGATATTCTCTGGCTGAAATCTCAGACTGCTTGGAGATCAGAAAAGTTTCCATATACAAATTCATCATTTCCTGTATTAGGAATGCCTTTGAAGAGATACATCTAGAAGGCAGTTTAGAAGCACAATTCTGTGTAATGGAATCAAGGATGATTTTTGAACATTTATCTGGAAGATTGGTAAGGAGTGAAGAAGCCCATGTTAAGAACTCCTAACACTTGGCAAAATACTCTGCAAAGGCCAGCAAGTTATCTAAATAAAGAAAAATGTGAAGTACTTGCAGTCTGTAATAAGCTCTCCCTGGAGTTAGACATTTTGTAAAAACCATAGGAGCTGTAGCTAACTGAAGGAGTAATACTAATGCAGAGAAATTATAATGTGACATAGACACAGAATCTGAGAAATTTTCTAAAGCCTGTGGTTATGGGAATGTAATGATAAGCATTTTTTTAGGTATACTGTTACCATAAAACTCAAAAGAGGAATGAATGGTAACAGACTTTGAAGGGTCAGAGTTTTGAAGTTTGGTACTTTCACAAACCAGTTGAGAAAGGTATGATCTAAGATTGGTCTTCAGGGAAGCTCGTATTTTGAAATGAGGAGCATTCTGGAACAGAAGCCTTTCTTTCTTTGGTCTAAAGGCAATGGTAGTATGACTCATAGGGTAAACATGTTTTGAAAAACTTGAGGAAAAAACTATGTTTGGTTCAGAGGGTAATATAGCCCTCTAGAACCAGTATTAGTGCCTAAGAGTCTGAAACAATCTGTTGTCAAAGGGAAAGATTGAGAGTCAGTCTATGGGACAGACATAGAGATGTAGGGACATGTGGGGAGGAATGCTGGCATAGTCATTCTGAAGGTGTAGTTAGTCCATTTTGTGAAATGATCCTCTTTTTAAGAGGTGGGGATGAGAAGGTAGAGAGTCTGATATGTAAAGCCATGGAAAGAATTATCATGGGGATGATCAATAGAGCTATAGTAAACCTCCAGGCACTGGAACCAACCCAGTTTGGTTTCATCAAGGGCAGATCATACCTACTCAACCTGGTGGACTGGACTTCTTTGAGAAGGTCACCAAATCAATGAATGAGGGCAAAATTGTTCACACTGCCTACCTTGATCTGGCCAAGGCATATGACACAATACCCCACTTAAGCATTGTTGACAAACTCAAGAAGTTAGCTACAAACCCATATGCCACCCAATTGATAGCCAATTGGCTCACAGACAGGATCCATGAAGTTAGAATAGGGGAGTCCACCTTTACAAAGAGGCCAGTCACAAGTGGAGTCCCTCAGGCATCAGTCCTTGGACTGCTCCTTTTTTAGCAGTAACTTCTCAAACGTCAAGGCCAATGTCAGTGGTCTCTGGCTGACTACATTTGCAGATGATTGCAAATTAGGAGCTGTCATTGAATCTCACACTGACACAAATGTCCTTCAGGAGGGGCTGACACAGACATACAACTTGTGTCACAGCCATGGACTAAAACTAAATGTCAAGAAATACATAATAGCATTCTTTGGGAAGTCATCCATCCCTGATTACTATCATTTTGACAACACACCCCTAAGAGATGACCCAGTAGTCAGAAACTTAGGGACACACACAGATAGCAATCTAGCCTTTGACCACCTTGTGTCTACAGTGGTGAGGAAATCATTCTATGTTGCATAACTTATAAACAAAGTATGGCATCTAAGTCTATGGAAGTCATTGTTCCACTTTATTTGGCATTCATCAGACGTATCATTGATTACAATGCCCCCTTTGGTATGTACCTAGCCAGGCATATCCAACAATTGGAATGTCCACAGAGGTTCCTCACTAAAAGAATACAGGGAGTAAGTAAAATGTCCTATGCAGACTGCTTCAATGCCCTATTTCTGTATTCTGTCTCCTGTAGGATTTTGAGGAGAAATCTATGCCTGGCATACAGGGCATTGTCAGACCTCACTCTGATGAAGCTCCTGCATATCCACAAAACAAACAGCATCAGAATTACCCATTCTAAAGACTTAAACCTTGCCTGTGATATAAATAGGAACTGCTGGAGAGATAGGTATGTATCCTAGAAACTACTGCATCTATGGAACAGGCTCCACATCCATGTGAAGCAGATTTACTCCCTATCCCAATTCAAGTGCAACTTGGACAATTAGATGGGAAACCAGAAATGTATTCTTGGTTTGGCACCTATGTCTCTAATGGACACAGGTAACCTGCAAATGGTTCATCTCTCAGGCCCATGCTTACACTTATCAAGGGCATCAGAACTTGTCAGAGATTTGGGTTGCATGGCTAGGCTTAAAACAGCCCTTGTGGTCATTAGTCTAGTAAACACCTATAAACCTAATATCTGGTCTCTGGGGTAGTCCAGGTTTAGAGTGAATGTCACCACACAGAGGATGCAAAGGAACAGCTCCTTCAATTTTAATTTTGTTTTAATGTAAAGCTAATTTTGCAAAGGTGTGGCTGTAGCATATGAGTGTTTAAAGTGGTGAACGTAGAAGGTGTTATGCAGGCATGTAGATATCTGTGTGAAAAAGCCAGTGTGATTGGGGAGAGGTCTGAGAAAATGTAGACATGATACCAGGGACAGTATGTAAGAATAATATATGATATTAAAAACATTGTATATGGCAGTAGAGCATACTAGGTAGTGTGGTGCAAGATGCTAAGTTTGAATAAGGAGTGCTACACTTATAAGGAAGGGGGAGCAGACCTAGAGAACAGGAGGCAGAAATGGTGGAAATAATAGCTGCTAGAAAGTAGATGGGTAATGGGCAACTTATAAAAAAGGGAATTGGAGTGCTGCTTACAATGAGTGATAGTTAAGTTAGGTGCATAAGATAGAGGGGTTGACTCCAGCTGAGTCTGTTGACATCCTGTGGCTGTAACCCTTGACTCATAATGGCATATTAGGGAAAGATTCTCCCCATTTTGAAACACTGTGGAGAATGTGGGAGAAAGGAGAATTCATAGATATAGCTGTTCAGGCTGATACACTTAAGAAAGAAGTAAAAGGGCTATTCCTTCTTTTATTTAAGCCCCACGTTTGCACTTGTTTGCGTGTAGTGCACCATTGTACACTGCAGCATAGTGGTGGCTACCATTGGTGTTTATAGATGCAAACATTTTGCTTGTTAATTTTCCCTTAGCACTTTGCTTATGGTTATCCAGAGGTTTTTCGCAGCCCTGCCCTACTGACAGGTGGAACACTAAACCTAGCCTCAGAGGTACCAACACACCTCTCACCCACTAGCCATTCCTAAGTGTGACCTCTTTTTCTGGCCTAACACTATGGATGGACTATTTCCCACAGTTTCTCCAGTCAGCTTGGTCCACTTGGGCATCCTGAGGCAGTGTAGCAACTGCCTCATGTTCACCGACAACCCTCTACTCCTAGTCCACATAAACTCAATATGTGAGATATGCAACTATATTGAAAACCTTGGATCCATGCTCTGTCACACACCAGTCAGTACATATTACAATTAGCAGGTTATTAGCATGCACACCTCACCTCCTACTCCACCCAAACATATATCCTACATACCTACATATGCAGAGGTCCTCACCAGAAACATACCTAAACACCAGAGACCTCCCAAACACAAGCATGCTACAGTTAATACTTCATCTACAGAATACAATACATGTAATAGCTCATGCACCAGTGTCGCACTTGTCAAGCCCTTAAGGCAAAACACAGAACCAAACATATTAGTCAAAGGTGACTCCATCATAAGACACACAGATGTTCCTCTCACTAAACTGGATAAGGAAAGGGTCACGCCCACCCATAGTCACCTGTCAGGTGCTAGGAGCTGCCATATCACGTATGCATGCAAGACTCTGAACAACAGGTACTTTTATGACTCCATCATAGTCCATGTTGGTGTGAATGACTTGAGACGTAACCCTCTGGACTATATTAAGAGAGACATGACTGAGCTCTCAGATTATGTGTCTCAGGCAGGTATATCCCTAGCCTTAAGCAGCATTTTACCTTCACCTAGGATAATGCCTCCCTACAAACAGAAAATGATTGACTTCAATAACTGGCTTAGTTTCTGGTGTCATTCTGAGGGGATCCGGTATCTGTCAGCCTAGGATGACATGATCGACAGACCTTGATGATTTGCCAGAGATGGTCTTCATCTGTCACCCCTGGGATTTTGGCTACTGGCTAATACTCCTGCCACCTCCATAGTCCCTTTTTTAGGCAGTGCCTCAAGGACAATTCCCAATGTAAAATCTCCAGCTAAAACAACCTCAAGGTTATGCTGCTAAACGTTAGTAATCTTAACATGAAACTGCACTGACTGGCAACAGTCCTCACCTTGGAAGACGCAGACATTTGTGCAGTCATGGAGGCCTGGTTCAAGGCTGTGGAGAGCACCTCAGCCATACTGGGTTACACCTCCTTCCACACATTCAGACCAAAAACTGAAGGCATGAAAACTAAAGGAGGTGCTGTATAAATATTCATTAAAGATAAATACACCTCCAGATTGGTTAAACAGTATGATTCCCTGGAAATACTTCAGGTGCAATTAACTGTGGGTAGGACACCTACTCAAGTCATTGCCAACTACAGGACCCCCCTCCATGAATTAGGACACCCACTCTGCCTATTTGGATCTACTTAAGTCTATCAAAATACATCCTAACACATGGTTTTGGGCAACTTTAACTACCCATCCACTGACTGGGTAAATTATTCATGCTCAAACGTACTTGCCCAAAGGTTCCTTGACTTCATTAACTCCAGTGCCCTGGACCACCTGGTTGACACCTCCACAAGGGGTGCCAATATCCTGGATCTGGTGCTTGCTAATATGGGGGACCACTGTAGCACTGCCACTGTGAGGTCTTCCCTGGTGAGTTCTGACCACAAATCAGTCTCATTCAAAGTAACTATCACACCGGACCCCCCAGCCGCAACTAAACTAAAAAAATTCTCCAAAGCAGATTATAACCTCTTACAGGATGGTATAAATAGCTTCACTGCCCTCCCCTTAGATGGAATTGGCAACTATGCAGAGTTCTATACCAAATCTTTATACAAACACCTGTATAACTGTATTGACTCAGCCATACCTAATAGGACCAAAACAAACTCCTCAGGGAAGAGCAAGCCTACCTAGTGGACAACTGCCATTAAGAGGCTTTACAATAAGAGAAAGAAATTGCTAACTAAGAGTAAGAGGGAGCAAGCTCTAAACTAGAAAGTATTTGCCTCCTTCCTGATTTCTTATTTTTTTGCATGTTTGTCACACTTAAATGTATCAGATCATCAAACAAATATACAGTTTAGACAAAGATAACCCAAGTAAACACAAAATGCAGTTTTTAAGTGATGATTTTATTTATTAAGGAAAAAAAACTATCCAAACCTACACGGCCCTATGTGAAAAAGTAATTGCTCCCTAAACCTAATAACTGGTTGTGCCATCCTTAGCAGCAACAACTGCAATCAAGCGTTTGCAATAACTGCCAATGAATCTTTCACATCGCTGTCGAGGAATTTTGGCCCACTCTTTTTTGCAGAATTGTTTTAATTCAGCCATATTGGAGGGCTTCCAAGCATGAACCGCCTTTTTAAGATCATGCCACAGCATCTCAATTGGATTCAAGTCCGGACTTTGACTAGGCCACTCCAAAACCTTCATTTTGTTTTTTTTAAGCCATTCTGAGGTGGACTTGCTGGTGTGTTTTGGATCATTGTCCTGCTGCAGAACCCAAGTGCACTTCATCTTGAGGTCACGAACTGATGGCCGGATATTCTCCTTCAGGATTTTTTGGTAGAGAGCAGAATTCATGATTCCTTCAATCACAGCAAGTCGTTCAGGTCCAGAAGCAGCAAAGCAGCCCCAGACCATCACACTACCACCACCATGTTTGACTGCTGGCATGATGTTTTTTTTTCTGAAGTGCTGTGTTACTTTTATGCCAGATGTAACGGGATGCACATCCCAAAAAGTTCGACTTTTGTTTCATCAGTCCACAGAATATTTTACCAAAAGTCTTGGAGATCATCAGAATGTTATTTGGCAAACATGAGATGAGCCTTTATGTTATTTTTGATCAGCAGTGGTTTTCGCCTTGGAACTCTGCCATGCATGCCATTTTTGCCCAGTCTCTTTCTTATGGTTGAGTCATGAACACTGACCTTAACTGAGGCAAGTGAGGCCTGCAGTTCACTAGATGTTATTCTGGGTTCTTTGTGACCTCTTGGATGAGTCGTCGATGCACTCTTGGGGTAATTTTTGTAGGCCAGCCACTCCTGGGAAAGTTCACCACTGTTCCATGTTTTCTCCATTTGTGGATAATGGCTCTCACCATGGTTCACTGCAGTCCCAAAGCTTTAGAAGTGGCTTTGTAACCTTTTCCAGACTGATAGATGTCAATTACTTTGTTTCTCATCTGTTCCAGAATTTCTTTAGATCGCTGCATGATGTCTTCCTTTTTGGGATCTTTTGGCCTACTTCACTTTGTCTGTCAGATTCTATTTACATGATCTCTTGATTCAACAGGTCTGGCAGTAATCAGGCCTGGGTGTGGCTAGTGAAATTGAACTCAGCTTTCCCAAAAATGTGATTAACCACAGTTAACTTCATGATTTAACAAGGGTGGGCAATTACTTTTTCACATAGGACCATGTAGGTCTGGATAGTTTTTTTTCCTTAATAAATAAAATCATCACTTAAAAACTGCATTTTGTGTTTACTTGGGTTATCTTTGTCTAATATTTAAATTTGTTTGATGATCTGAAACATTTAAGTGTGACAAACATGCAAAGAAATAAGAAATCAGGAAGGGACAAATACTTTTTCATTGCACTGTATACTGAGCCAGTAGGCATAGCTAATCGGCTGGCTGACATGTTCTGTGAAAACTTTACACCCCTGTCCCCACCACATGTACCCCATAACATCCCTACCACCTGCCGTCTACCTTGTATCTCTAAAGAGCAGGTTGTAAATGCCCTCTCTAAGGCCAAAAACACAGCATCTATGGGACCTGATAACATCCCTGGCTGCATCCTACATGGGCTCCAACAAGAATTGGCAACACCATTGGGTACTCTTTACAATCATAGTCTAAGCACTGGCTTCATCCCCGCTGAATGGAAAACGACCACCATTATTCCCTTGCACAAAGGTGGTGCTTTCACTGACCCCGGGAACTACAGACCTATTAGTCTGACTAGCCTTATCTGGAAAGCCATGGAGCAAATCATCATGGAACTTATAAACAAAGATATAGGTAATCTCCAAACAATTGACCCTATTCAGTTAGGGTTTTCCAAAGTTAGATCATGCCTGTCAGACCTGGTGGACTTCTTCGAGACAGTCACCAGGGCCCTGGATGAGGGGAAATCTGTGCATACAACCTATCTAGACTTGGCCAAAGCTTTTGACACTAACCTCCACTCAGGCATCATTGACAAACTCACCCAGCTATGTATCAACCATTACATCATTAGATGGGTTGCGAATTGGCTCACTGATAGAACACATATAGTCAAAACAGGGGACTCCACCTCCAACAGCAGATCTGTAACCAGTGGTGTTCCACAACAGTCCTGGGACCTCTACTGTTTGGAATCCATTTCTCTGAAGTACAAGCAAAAACTAAAGGTCTGTGGCTGACAAAGCTTGCTGATGACTGCAAACTGGGAGCAGTCATAGAATCTCCAGATGTTGTCAACATCCTGCAAGAGGGTCTTACACAAACAAATGATTGGTGCCAAAGTCATGACCTTAAACTCAATGCAAAAAAAATGTATTATTATCCCTTTCGATAAGCACTATGGTGTGCTAACTACCACATCAATAACAATACCCTAAGTACACACTCAGTGGTGAGAGCCTTGGGCACACAGGTTAACAGCAATCTTACCTTTGATCACCATGTTACCACAGCTGTAAGAATGAATTCTATATTGCTCATCTCATAAATAAGGGGCATTGCCTCCAGAAAAAAAGAAGTTATAACCTCCCTGTGCTCTTCCCTTATCAGGCCAATAATTGAGTACAACGCCCATTTTGGTATGTACCTTTCCACCTGCAGAAGTTGGAGAGACCACAAAGGTTCCTCACAAGGAAAATTCTAGGTCTTCGGCATCTGTCCTATGTGGATCATCTGAAATCACTGTCATTTTATTCTGTTTCATACAGACTACTCAGAGGAGATCTCTGCCTTGCATATAAGGCAGTCTTAGACCCTGCTTTATTGGAAATCATGCATATCCACAAGTCAAATGATAAATATGTTACTCACTCTAAAGACCTTAACCTGGTATGTGGCATTAACAGAACCTGCTGGAGGGACAGATTTGTCTCCCAGAGGTTACCACACCTTTGGAACAGACTCCCACTTCATGTCAAACAAAGCACCTCATTTGGCCTCTTCAAACATAATCTGGACAACTGGATGGGTAACCGTAAATTTACCCCAGGGGTTCCACCTGTGTCCCTTTTGGACATGGGCATTAGGTGCTGATTGTGGAAATAAGGGTAGAACTTGGGTAGGCTTGTAAGGGCACTAGGGACATTAGCCTAGTAACGTCCTATGATCCTATGAACAGCTTGATATGCACATTCTGTATAAGGATGGGGAGAATTAAGAAAGTGATACTCATACAGAGGTCCAGAATTAAACCCAGGAGAAGAGAGTTAGCATAGAAGTTAAACAAGGGACTAGAATCTGGTTGTGATTAGGCAGTAAAAAGGATCTTTTGTCTTACCAGAAACCCAACCCTATGACAGAGTAGCAGAAATCAAGTACTGTGAGATGTCAGTATAAGAATGGAAGGTGAGCTGATAGAAAAGTCTGAAGTAAGACTCTATACAACACAGAAATGTCTACAGAGATTGAAAAGAAGTGTTAGCATAGAAACAGAGATGATGAAAATAGAAAAACTTGGGTATATAAAAGTGAGCCTTTAGAGCAGAAATACAATAGTGAGTACTAAAACTGAAAAATGTAGAAAAATGCAGAGTTCTGAGATACCCTTTGCAGAGGGGAGCAATTTAAAGGAAAGGAAGGTGAGGGAAAGGTGTCCACTTACACTAAGACTAAGGAGAGTAACATAAAAACCAAAAATCCTAAACAGTGCCGTACAGCAGAAGAGAAAATAGAAATGGATGATATTTTTGTTTAGCACTACTCTTTGAAGGAAAAGACATAATAGATGTTACAATGCCAGAGCTTTTGTGGGAGGAGGCTATTCTTCCCATTTCCATGCATCTAGTGCAGAAAGTATCCATGAGTTAGTGGGCTTACAGGCAAGATGCTTAAATGTTAAAACAAAACAATGGGGGCAGCATTCTTTAAGCAGAGCAAGAGAGAATATAATGAAGGTTGTAGGGAAGACATTGAACAGGATGTTCCTATCAGTTCTAACCCCATCAACATGTCCTTTTACACAGAGTGAGTAAAGAGAGGGAAGAAATTCTGTATCAGTTGTTAGTGAGAATAATAGTAATGAAGCTGGTATATTGACATGTATTATGAGGTCACCTAGGGATGATTGCAATTAAAGTAAGAGTTCTAGTTGGATGGATTTGGCATAATGATTAAGGTTTTTACCTGAAAGGCACAAGGTACAGGGTTTGATTCTGACTTCAGATCATTGGCTAAACTTAAAATGCCCCATTCAGAGCAGATAACCTGCTAGTCACCTATGAGCTTATGAACCTATTTTACTGGGCAGGCACAATGAAAGAGATATAACATTTCTGTTCTTCTTATCCAGTGCCATAAAACTGCACCCCATCATGGATTTAAGAGACCATCTATCCAGGTACATATTTTACAGGTGCTATTTGAATGTATTGCTATAGATATTGTGGGGCCACTAGTAAAAATCTAAATAATTCTTGTTACTTCTTAACAATAATTCCCTTTCTTTTATTTCCACCCAGTTTTTAAACTCCACATTAATTTTATCCCACTCCCTAACTATATTTTCAGAAGAAATGTGTATCCTTTCTAACAGCTCCTGAATAATCTCCACAACCCATTCCTTAAATTCCTCTTTTTTCAACAAATAGGAGGGAAAGCACCAATGTCTCATTTTCATTTCATTACCCTGTGCTTTTATTTTAACTATTATTGGTGCATGATCTCAAATAGTTAATGGGTGAGTATTAGGACCTTCAATTAAATGCACATGTTGCTGTAAAATGTAAATTCTGTCTAGCCTAGCCCAGTTGTTATATCTTGGGAAATAATACGTACATTCACTCAGAACTCCTACTAGTAAATTCCCATCTTCCATGCCAAATATTTTCATACATTTCTTCAGAAACCTGCCTTCCTTTGTAGTATTTTCCCTTCTGGGCCCCCAAGGCACATTCTCACAAATCAAATTCCAGTCTCACCTATAAGTAATATTTCTTACTAAAAACTGATTATTTCTCCCAGAATTTTCTTGAGCCCCATGATAGCAGTTTTAGGTGGAATGTAAGTCCCTGAATGCTTTCAGAGAACATTTTCAACCTTGGGAAAACCCCTGAATGCTCTCAGAGAACATTATCTTCTGACTCAATTTTTTTTCTTTTTTTTTCCTTATCCAATCACTCTCCACCACATTGTAGCCAGTTTCTCTTTATCAGATTGCCTTCATGGAGACATGGGAACCAGGCAGCATTTCTCTTTATCAGATTCTTTCCATGGAAACATGAAGACCAGCTGCAGAAATGTTACTGGGCATGCATATATTTGCTAGAAAAAAAAGCCTCATAATAGTCAATGTTCTTTTTCATTTACTTGCTCTCTCTTAAATCAGTCTAAGGTCTGTAATCCAATCATTTCCCCATGCAAGAATGAGAAGTAGCTCATTAATTGTTGGCTTTTTTTTTTTTACTTTACAATGCCTACATTTCTTAAAACTGAACAAGAAGAACGAGAGAAGAAGGGAGAAAGAAAAGAAAAAAAGAACAGCAGCACCTGTTTACAATCCCCATTACACTTAACAAATAACTGAGAAAAAAACTTTATAGCATGTAAACAAATACATGCCGCAAAATTGGTACTATTTAAGAAATAAATTATTTACTTACAGTTAACTTTCTTCCGCCTCTTCCCCTCTCCAAAGCACTTTTCTGTACACTAATGACATTAGAGTTCCCCACAAGTCCAACAAATTCTCAAAAAGTCGAATATATCCAAATTTTCTTGTACTGTCATATTTTACAAATATAATTATTCTACTGTACTCCCATATTAAGTTACTGGATTTATTACTGTTCATCATCAAAATCCAGTCTCTGCTTCATTTCCACCATACTCTGCATTCTTCTAGTCAATTCTCATGCTCCCTTCCTTCTCTTCTACATTTTTCTTGAAAATTTTGAAAATGTTTCACAGGTACAGTCCCTCTGTGGTCTTTATTACCAGAAGAACAAGAAGCAGAATCTCCTTCTGTTTCACATCTTACTTTTTTGTTGGACAAACTTGTGTATTTCCTCCTCAGCATGTACTTCATCAAAAAATTATTTTGTCCCTCCAGGGAAGAATACCTTGAAAACAGCTGGGCGCAGGAGTTTGAATTTCATACCTGCATTTCAACATTCCTTGAATAGTGGAATAAATTTGATTTTGTTCTGTCTGGTGTACATTGAGTAATCATTCTCCACAAACCCTATGCTGTCTCCCATTTTTAGTACTTTGTTTTTCTGCCACAGTTTTGTCAGAATCAACTATTTCTGCTGGTAGGATTGCATCTTTGCGATTAAAGGTCTAGGTTGCTTTCTTATAGCCAGGTTTGGAGCATACACACAATGTGCTCTTTCAACTAACAACTCCTGCTGTGGAATACATTCTAGCTGCTTATTTGTACTTTCATACAATTAATGCATTCTGTTACTTCCAGCTTCTCTGGTATAGCTGAAAATCTCAGGTTTTCCCTATGTGCTCTGTCCCCTAATTCTATTGTTTTTGAAACATCTTTTCTGTAGCAGTCTCACTTTTCCAGCCTTTTGTTGTTTGTGTTGATATATTCCATCAGTGTTTTGTTTATTTTAACCACGTCTGTATGCATTTGGCTTATATCTTCCTGTAGATTATTGGAAGTCATATCTGAAGGTTGCATTGCTTTTTGCTGAACAGTTGCAGAATTTTCGCCAGTCAGTGTTTCTTCCTCACTTTTTGTAGCTGATTTTTTTCCAGGTCTTCTGTGTTTTTTTATTCCTTGCATCTGGGCAGTGCATTTACTAGCCAGTTACTGAAATTTACCCATAAACACAAGCGTACTGGCCTTCTCTGTTGAGTTTCTGTTTTCACACTGGGAGAGCTAGAAACAAGCTGTTACTCAATATGCAGCCATCTTGAAGTCAAGAAGAGCGAATCTTGAACATCGCTCTTCTGCTTTAAACTTCTTTTGTAGGGGGTAAGCCCCCTGCACTCCTGATGTGGGGGGCAAACCACCCATACCTCCCAGAATTATATATACTAAGGCCAAGATCACCATAGCTCAGAGAAAAGGGAATATTCAGAGAAATGGACATCTCAGACTTAGTATATGCAAGTCATTTTTTTCTGCCATTCAGTCTTTGTATTTCAGGACTTGCTGTAGTCTGTTCCAACATTTGAAATGGTTACCCCTCAAAGTACATGTTGATAAAGTGTAAATAGCAAGGAGACTGAATATGAACAAACCTGGTCAGATTATCTTGGTTTGTTTTTGTGCAAAGCAATCAAACCATTCAGCCTAGTAGTAGCCACATAAGTTTCTCAGTGGTGGACTTCATTTCAGTCCAGGGTACTCGCTCTGCTTTGGGTGTCTGCATGTGGAAGTGCATTTGTGTGTGCGTGTGTGTGTGTATGTGCACATGTTCACTTTAAACTGACATCATAGACACATATAAGATTCAAGCATATCCACCATTTCAGTATGCTTTGCCTAAGAGCATGATTGTTGTGTTTCCTATAGGATGATGGTTTACATGAATACAGTAAACAGATAAATAGATAAAGGATTTATTTTGCTAGTCGAAGAGTACCTGTCTTCAGACACTTGAGAAGTAGAGTCAAGAATGAGAGATCAGTCCCTATAAAAGGTTACAGTGATTACCTCAGATAAGCATAAATTGATTTTTTCTTTTTCTTTTTTT